>NC_057803.1:561650117-561650364 GCF_018294505.1 Triticum aestivum
ATCCGCAAGGACGACGAGGTGCAGGTCGACTGCAACCTTCTCCTTCGGAGCTGCGGCACAAATACAACGTCCGCTCCATCCCCATCCGCAAGGACGACGAGGTGCAGGTCGACTGCAACCTTCTCCTTCGGAGCTGCAACATAAATACAACGTCCGCTCCATCCCTATCCACAAGGGCGACGAGGTGCAGTGAGCAAAGTCCATCGGGAGGCAAACACAAGCACATTCGGAGGTAAACCAAATTCAA
>NC_057803.1:561650437-561661729 GCF_018294505.1 Triticum aestivum
GTCGACTGCAACCTTCTCCTTCGGAGCTGCGGCACAAATACAACGTTCGCTCCATCCCCATCCGCAAGGACGACGAGGTGCAGGTCGACTGCAACCTTCTCCTTCGGAGCTGCAGCACAAATACAACGTCCGCTCCATCCCCATCCACAAGGACGACGAGGTGCAGGTCAACTGCAACCTTCTCCCTACGGCACAAATACAACGTCCGCTCCATCCCTATCCGTAAGGGCGACGAGGTGCAGTGAGCAAAGTCCATCCGGAGACAAACACAAGCACATTTGGAGATAAACCAAATTCAAATAAATCCTAAAAGGTTCCAAGCAGCGAATCAAAAGTACTCGGGCACCAAGCCCGAAGGAGTTTAACGGTTACAGAAACCACTCGACATTCCGAGGCAAATTTAAAGCGTATCCAAGTTTCATAAGATTGTTCACTCGGCCGGAGGAGGGCTGGCAGGCTCCACGAATGAGTCCAGATCGATCCCATCAACGATCCGAGTGGCGGCAGGAATAAAAGTCTCCATCAAGGACTGGAAGTCGTGCTTTTTGGTGTTAGCAACTTTGATTGCAGCCAGCTTGTCTTCACGAGCCTCCTTGCAATGGACTCGCACCAAGGACATCGCCACATCAGCACCACATCGGGCAGAGGATTTCTTCCATTCTTGCACTCGGTCAGGGATCTCGTTCAGACGAGTCATCAGAGATTCCAGATCATTCTGAAGCGTCGCCCCCGGCCAAAGCATCGAGTCGATTCGAGAGACAACCTCCTTCAGGCGTGCGAGGTAGCTTGTGGCGCTGGCGATACGAGACTCCAGTCGGAGCACGTTCATCGTAGTTTCGTCGCAGACTGGGGAAGCGATAGGGTCTAGACCCGTCTCGACCCTTCCAGTTTCTTCATCGAAGTCTTAGCAGAGTTCTGCAGCCAAAAGTCAGTCCATCAACTGAGCAAGACCCAATTGCAAGCATCAACGCAGTCGGATTAAAAGAAATACCTTCCAGCACGAGATAAAGCTTCTTGGTGAGGGTCCTTAGATAAGCTTCTGTGTCATTCCTCTTGCGGATCGCAGACTCCAACTTTTCGTTCAGGATGATCTTGTCCTTCTTCAGGCTGGTCACTTCGCGGTTAGCTTCATGAAGACAAGATTTCAGTCTATTCACCTCTCCTTCAAGCGTTCCGACTGAAGCAAGCTTCTTGTCTACGAGAGCGGTTTTGTCTTGGGCTGCTTTTTGTGCGGCGGCGAGGTCCGAGTTCTTCTTGTCCAGAGCCAACTTCATTTTCTCTGCAAAGAAGTAATCGAATCAAAGAGATATATTGAAATTCAGTCGGCAATCAGTTACCTTCCATACCAGCGGCCTCGTCTTGACCTTTTTTCAGATTTTGCTCAGCCAATTCCAAGTCTAAGTTGAGTTGCCTCTGCTTCTCGTCGAGTTCGGCAAACTTGGAGATAAGAGTACAAGACTTCTGCAGGAGGCAAGAGACAGATCAATCGATAGGTTCAAAGGCAGTTCATTTCCGAGTGAATAAAACCTAAAGAAGTGGGAAACAAGCTGTTCAGACCCTAGTCAACTGCCAGCAATCAACCGCGGTCTCGGGGACTACACCTAGTGGGTGCACTTGACGTGCCCCCACCGGTTCTGATCCGAATCGACCGGCCCACCGAAGTCAAGTGCAAAAAAAAGAGAGAAAGAACAATTGCGACGTCAAGAAAGAAGAACTCAAACCACAGTCGACTGCCAGCAGTAGATCGCGGTCTCGGGGACTACACCCAGTGGGTGCACTTAGCGTGCCCCCACCAGTTTTGGTCCCACTCGCCCAGACCGAGTGGAAGAGCGAAACTACCAAAAACGACAGCGACACACAGTGGGTGCTCTAATTCAACGCGAACAACAGGAGATTGTGCAGAGGAAGATTTTTCGAGAACAAATACAGTGGGAAAGTTTACTCACCTGGACATTGGCCCGAAGGGCGGCACTAGCGTCGTAGGCAGCCTGACTGCTCTCGTGCACTATCTTCACCTGCTCCATCATCATATCAGCCTGTCGGATGGCTTCCGTAGCCGCTTCCGACTAGTTGTCTGGGACGGAGTAGCTAGTGAAAAAGTGTGCAGACGACCCAGGTGCGGCTGCTTGAGGCTCCATGGTGTGGAGTTGGATAGTTGAAGGAACCACAGGCGCGGTCGACCGCGTGGGATGCCCACTCGACAAGGGTGCAGCGAACGTCACAGTGGCCCTGCCCGCGTCTTCAGCTTGATGGACGGGAGGCGTTGCAGTTGGTTCTTGCCGAGCCACCCTGCCAGCTATTACCTTCTTGCTCTTCCTAGGCTTAGGAGCCACATCTTCGTCGTCGTCCGGAATATCAATGATGTTGGGTGGAGCTGCAAGACAGAACATTCGACCCCAAGTGAACCACTCAACCCTAAAAGGAACAAGAATCGAAATCGCAAGAGTTCATACCTGGGTTAGAGGTTACCGCATCCTCCATTTCCTCGTCTCGGTACTGGTATGAAGAGGTCCCTGACGTAGCAGCACTGCAAAGGCCCGCATTCAATCGGTTACACCCAGTTAATCGAATCCACATGAAGGACAAGTCAGATGGTTACCCGGGGATAGTAGGAACGGTCACTTTGATCCTGGGCAAAGCTTTTGGCAGTTTGGAGGAGATGGCTTTCGGCACTTTCGGCGCTGGGGGCGGCGCGACCTTAGATTGCTTTGGGGCCTTCTCAGTCGGCGTCGGGGAAGACATCCTGGGGCGCTTCGAGGACTGCCCGATTGGCGCATCCACCAAGTCCGGAGCACTTGCGGGTCATGAGTGTGCTTGTACCTCCTCTCCCTGCGAGGAGGCGAGTCGACTTCTTCCTCATCAGTCGATTCCTCGCTCTCCTCGTCCTCCTAGGCTTCCGAATGCTCCTCGCCGCTCTCGCCCCCGCTCCCTTCTTCCTCAGCGCCTGGGTCCTGCACTCCGTTGGGCATCGAGTACATTTCAATGAGGCCCTGAAAGGATAACAATCAAAGGAAATTCAGTCGACCACGAACGGGACATCACATGGTGAATCAGAAAGATACTTGATAAAATAGAAATATACCTGCTCCGACTGGTGCGAGTTGTCGAATGGAATCACCCTCCTGGCCCCCTGAGGGTTGTCTTTGTTGCCAGTGATTCCCCTCAACCAGTTCTCCAAGATATCCTCGGTGACCTCCTCTGGGTGGATCTGAGTGGTATCCTCGAGCCCAGAGTGCATCCACATCGGATGATCACGCACCTGAAGGGGTTGGATGCGTCGACCGAGAAAGACCTCCAGCAGATCCATCCCGGTCACTCCGCCGCGGACAAGCTGGATGACCCATTCAACCAGCACCTTGACCTGCGCCTTCTCTTCTGGAACTACCTTCAGGGGAGTAGGCTTCTCCACTCGAGCCAAGGAGAAAGGAGGAAGTCCAGTCGACTGGCCAGGGGTTGGCTGATCCTTGCAGTAGAACCAAGTCGACTGCCAGCCCTGGACCGAGTCAGGAAGGATCATGGCTGGGAAAGTACTCTTGCTCCTCATCTGGATCCCCAGACCACCGCACATCTGGATTACCCGCGTCCTCTCATCACTCGACTTGGCCTTTTTGACCGACTGGGAATGGCAAGTGAAGATGTGTTTGAAAAGCCCCCAGTGCGGTCGACAACCCAAGAAGTTTTCGCACATGGACACGAAAGCGGCCAGATAGACTATGGTGTTCGGAGTGAAATGGTGGAGCTGAGCCCCAAAGAAGTTCAAAAAACCCCGGAAGAAAGGGTGGGGAGGCAGTGAGAATCCGCGATCTATGTGGGTTGCGAGGAGGACACACTCACCCTCTCTATGCTGCGGCTCGGTTTCGTCCCCCGAGAGTCGAGCCGACTTGTGAGGGATCAATCCCCCCTCCACCAGGTCGTCGAGGTCGTCCTGCATGATTGCCGAGCGGATCCAGTCGCCCTGGATCCAGCCCGCCGGCAGGCTGGACCTCGACGAGGATCCGCCTCGGCTGGTCCGCTTGCCCTTCGCCTTCGCGGTCGCTTTCTTCGCGCGTTCCAGCGTCGCCGTCTTCTCCTTCCCCATGGTGACGGATCGAGCTCGAACAGAGGTTCGGCGACAAAGCAGAAGCGAGAGTGGCAGAGAGATCGGGGGAAAGAGAAGAGAGAATGGAAGCACGCGGAGCAGAGGCCTGGCCCGGGACCTTTTATAAGGCCTTTCACCGAGTGGCTGACTGGTGGACCCAAGCGATATAAACAAATCCTGCAACAGTCGCGCGCGCAGTACGTGGCGAAAAAGGTGGTGCGGGGATCGAGGAGACTTGCCTAATCCGTCCCGATAACCTCGATTCCGCCCATCTGGGGCACTTCCCAAAATTCGAATCCCGCGAGATCCGCGGAGAGCAGAACAACATGTCAGACTGAAGACAAACACCCTCTACATCATCATTCGGAATTCTACCATAAAAGTTCACTCAACAACAACCAAGAATGGATCAAGGCGATTGAGAAAGGAGTCGACGTCGTCACCTCAACTCATTGTTCCAGGACAAGGCATATTCATAGCACAAAGAGTGGGTCGGAAGTGTTCTCAACCCCTTCCTCACTCAAACCCTGATCCATTCGGGGGCTAATGATGAAGCTATGTACCTAGGGTAGGGTCACGGACCTGTCCAGCATACCCTCCCCAAGGACATCTCTGCAAAGAATTAGAAGCAGTCGAAGAGAAATCGTCATCCACTCGACCGTGAAGATGCACTCACTCGACCACCTTGAAGACACTCGACCACTAGAAGATGAGGAACCCTCCACTCTGCAATGGTCAAGATTTAAACCATAGCATTATGAGCATTTATGACTCTTTACTATAGACGTTACCAGTAACGCCTTTCCTTTATGAGCATTGAACCCTGTGTAACGGAGGGGAGCTGGGGTCCTGGCGCACTCTATATAAGCCACCCCCCTCCTCTAGGACAAGGGTTTGCATCTTTTTGTAAACTCGCACACATATAATCCAGTCGACCGCCTCAGGGCACCGAGACGTAGGGCTGTTACTTACTCCGGGAAGGGACTGAACTCGTAAAACTCGCATGTACAACTCCTTCATAGCTAGGATCTTGCCTCCCCATACCTACCCCCCATTCTACTGTCAGTCTTAGATCCACGATAGGGAGCGCGAGCAGGGGGCTAGCCCCTGGCTGTGCGACGCGAAGTGCCGAGAGATTCCGGCAGGCAACGTCTGCTCCTTGCTACGCGAGATGGCGAGAGACGCCGATGGGTGGCGGCTGCTCGAGACGGAGAGAAGCTGGGGATGTGCTGACTGCCTGAGAGCACCGCCTGGTTAATGGGCTGTGCTGGGAAGATGCATAGGTAAGAAAAATGTCAAATTCCTGGGCGGGCCACAACCCGGTTTGGCCCCTACAGAGCTCCGCCCCTGCGCGTTAGAGCATCTCCAACAGACGTGTAACCGCGCGGCGCGCTAATTTTTTTTGCAACGCTGAAATAGCGTTTTAGCGCGCTAGGCTGGTGTTTTGTTTTATCAGAAGCGCAAAAACACTGTGCCCAATCCGACGGCCCCATCTGCAGTCGCCCAGATTTTGCAGCGCGTGCGAGCGGGCGCACCAAATACACAGCGTGCGATGCAATTTTTCACAGTGCGCTGAACCTTGCTTACCGCATGCAGGATTATAATGTGGCTGCTGGAGCGCTACTTTCGGCCACGCGCGCGCTATATTGTCCTTTTTTCTAGCGTGCGACTTATATAGCACATCTGTTGGAGATGCCCTTAATCATTTCGAGACTAAAGGACAAGGCCATGGATAACATGTGCCGGTTTAAGAATCGATCGTGGGCAGGCACATCAGCATGGTCTGTCAGTACAAACAAGAAAGGACAGGTATGGGAAAGGCTAGGTGGAGATTGTTGAACCAATTTTGGTTATACATTACGTTGGGTTATAATACTGTAAAGGTGCCAAGTGCATATATATACGCCGGCAGTACCAGCAGGATTAAAGAAATGGCTCGCTTCTGCAACTGGCCAAGGTTTGGATTGGGAGAAGGAGACTAGAAGAAAAACGTATGCCAATGGGGCAAGATGCTACCTGTCCTTCTGAATGATCCAGGCAGGCAGGCAGGCGTGCAGCGGTGTGCCACTTCAAAGTCTGTCTGGAATGAACAGAAGGATGCATGATAGTGCTTCTGAATTATAGAGGAATGGTTCGTATCCGTTCGGCCATTCGTACAGATGTATACCAGAATTTGTGTGTTTGTTTCTGCTTTCTGAAGCATAATTTCTAGGTGCTGCCGCGGAAATCGATTTTCTGATCGGTGATCTTGCGCGCTATCTGTAGTTTCCAGCGAGACGAGAAACGAGATTCTCCCGCGAGGTCCCGGGCATGTCACGGCCGTCAATATGGTTTGAGATCTGCATGCATGCTTATCTTCTTTGTCTGCATGCTTTAGCCATTAATTAATTATAGAGGGTTTCATGCATGCATGTTTTTGTCAGAGAGTTACATGTGTTATCCATTCCACCTCTCATACCTTTTTTATTTCATCTACTAATTTCAATTTACTGTATCTTCACAACCAAAATCTAAATTAAGTTTTCGTTTGCATATTTGTGTCCGTCACGATGGGAACTTTCAAATAAGACCAATTTTAAATACAGTTCAATAACTTAAAAAAAATCTAAGTTTCAAATACTGAAATTTGGTAATCGTAACATAAGTTTTTACCAATTTCACATGCTTTTAGAGTTCTGGGCTTAGGGCTTAGGGTTTTAGTTTTGAAACTTGCTAAATTTATGATTTTCTCTATTAAATTTTAGTAGTTGAAGCTTGCTCCACTACCCAATTTTGCTCACCATCCGGTAAGTTGTTGGATTCCGCGCAAGGGCACACCAAGTTTTAAGTTTCAGTTTCTGAATTTGCGATTTTGTCGGTCGCACGTACCAAGTTTCAGTAGTTGAAACTTGATGGATTTTAAAGACTCGTCAAAACTTATTCAAAATTGATCTTATTTGAAAGCCTTCGTCACAAGCAACATGAATCTGAAAACAAAAATTAAATTGGACTTATCGTTCAAAATATATAGAAGATTAAAAATGGAGTGTAAAAAATAAAAGGATGGGAGGTGGGATGGATGGAGCTGCCAAAAGCTGCAAAAAAGTAGCATGCAAGGGGCCCATCCAAAGTGATCGATGCACCAATCTATGCACGGGAGAAAATCCACTCTCCTAGCGAAACAATGTAGCCTCTAGCCTAAAAAATGCCAATGAGCAACCTCAGCGCCACGTTGGTCAAGTCAGCAGTGCATGATATGTGGTATCGATTTGTTGATCGCATCGATCGGTTATGCTCAATCATTTTTCATTTCACAATGACAATATCCAAATAATCGCCACACCATATATGGATGAGAGTGACCAGGAAAAAAATCCATTTCAAGAGAAGAAGAAATATATCCAAATATGTACAAAAGAATTAGATGTGATGATTGTAATGATTAAAAAAACAAGCTTCAAGAATGACACATAATACATGAATGAATAAAAACATATGTCCAACCAAGAAAACTGATAGTTGTTGAGGAAGAAGGAAAAGCCTTCAGCATCCTAAGCTTAGAAGCTTGAGATCTTTTGAAATTTTGTTGGCGATGCTTTGGAAATTCTCAAGCCTGAGCTCTTGCATCTCCAATTCTCTCTCATATCACTATCTCTCGTGGGTCTTCAAATTTTCATTCACGCAAAGCTCAAACAGACTTTGTGAGATATGTTAGTCCAAATAAAAATTGCACCTAATAATGCCTTATTGTGAACAAATTATAAAGTTATAAATAATCATCAAGTATTGCATGTTAACACAATTTTATAATTTCTACCCCAACAGAAGAATAAAACGCAAACATAGACAAATGAAGATACCGCCAAAATAGGACAATACATAATGGCACAATATTTTTTTTAATCTGTAGCTCAGAAAATTTAAAGAAACACATAACAGAGAACTCACACATGTGTACTATTTAATCGTTATGTGATTTTATCACATTATGTTCATTCTTTTTAAAATCTGATAGTAGAAGAAAGACTTCAGTTTCTACACAACAACACATACAACTGCAATTTAACATGCTAAAGGCAATTCTTGACACTTTATTAAAGTAAAAGTTATAAAACTTTGTTGCTACAAAACATAGCAACTTTATTGATAGAAAGAAAAATATAAGAATAAATATGGGCTGTCTCCCACAAGCGCTTTCTTTGATGCCTTTTAGCTAGGTATAATGTTTTTAGGATAGTTTTTAATTTATCCTATTACTGTTTCCTGGGGAATTCCCATTCCCTAAATCTTAGTTACTCTCTTTTCCTTCATACGGTTTTTCTATAAAGGCAAGGCACATTCTCAATATAGGGGCGAAGAATTTGATCTTTATGATTTGGGTGCCTTGCTACTAGTTTCAAAGCGGGTTTCAGGGTCACCTAACCATATTTGCTTTCAATAGCATGAGAAATTCCTAAAAACTTAAAGGAAATTGCTATGTCAATCCCCTCTTCATTTCCTTCAGTTTCCCCTGTGTATTTCATTCTATCTAGGCCTCTCTTTTCCAATACATGACACACCCCAAAAGAGCTTGGATATATCTTATAATGAAACCTTCTAGCCTCTTTCGCTATCCCGTCAAATTCCCTAGATAAAGCTCCTAAAACATAATCCCTAGCTTTTCCCATTTCCATGTCATTCAATTGTAATAATATTTGCTGAATAAAAGGGTTTAAATCAGCAAACTTTGTTTCTACCTCTTCAACTATCATGGTGAGAGTTTGATTATAGTTGTGGGAACTTTCGAGGATAATCTGTTAAGGAAATATTTTCATGAGTTGATATGAGATAAAGAAACACTCCAAATTTTCTCTTACTATTAGATCGCCTTCTCTAATTCTAACTTTCTTCGTACCCCTCTTAGGGACAAACATGGTAACAAATACTACTTACTGAAATTTAACTATTTTTGTTGTTTTTGAGTTTTTTGAAGTACAAAAAAGCAAACTAATGGCACAAGGAATAAAAATAACTAACTGCAAAAACTATGAATTGATGGACACACTCCCCGATAACGGCATCAAAATAGCTCTTGCTGCAGATGTTCCTTATTCTTAAGATCCAATGGAAATTTCGTTGAGTCCCCAAGCGCAAGCGTATGAAGCAAGAAGGAAGTTTTCCTCAGTTACGTACCAAGGTATCAATCCATAGTGTTATCTAACAAGTCAATGATCAAACCCACAATCAGTTAAGAAACTTTCACTTGGTTCCCAACACTTCTAGTGATGATGCCAATAACTAGTTTTGCTAGTTACAAGAATTAGCGTATCATTGATTTGTACGTGAAGGTATTGAAATTAAAAATATTAAAGAACTGAAAATAAAGTAAATGAGGTTGTATTTATGAGTAATAAAGGATTGGGATCCATAATTTCACGAGTGGCATCTCTCCAAAGCAGCATAGATGTGGTGAAGAAATTATAGTTGTGTAGATTAAGTTATAGATCCAACTACACCTACAATGGTACTCCACTCTAAGATCGCTATCAAGCATTCATCTCAAGGTATTTATTAAAAAAAGAGTAATGCATCAAGCAAGGTGACATAATTTTGATAGTGTATTTTCTTTACTCTAGTTCATCATCGAGACAACTAGTCCACTATCTTTTTTATCCTTAGTGGAAATAACACAATACATGTTGATAGATGGCGTTTAACAAAACCCAAAGTTCATGATGTAAGTATGAAGGAACTCGATACTCTCATGGTCTAAGGAATTATGCAAACTTGTTACTTTATCTTTGTTACAAAACCATTAACTCGTGACGAATGTATCTCATAGCAAAACATCAATTGGATCAATTCAACACAAGTGTTCTTCTAACATTGTATCCTCAAAGTTTCTGTCATAGTCATGCCCATGATCAGGAAAACGTGACCATCATGCAACACTTGAGCTAGTCTTAGAGGCACAGCTAGGAATGTATTTTACGGTTTATTATCCCAACATGCATATGGGTTTTCCTCCGACCCTTTATGGATATACGGCTCAAGTACTATTGCAGTTATAGCATAGAACATAAACATTTAGTACAAATTTGGAGATAAATAACAACTATTATTATTGGCTCTAGGGCATATCTCCTACAGACTCCCACTTACACTAGAGTCAATAATCTAATTTACATAGCTTCCTTAACACCAATGGCAGTCTAGTGCTGCTCATGTTTGCTCGTGATAGAGGCTTTGTCATCAGGTCTGACACGTTCAGATCCGTGTGAACTTTGCGTACATTCACAAGACCGTCCTTGACATGGTGTTGGATGATGTGATATTTGCGAGCAATATGTCTTGTCCTATGATGGGATCTAGGCTCCTTTGCCCGAGCCACGACGCCACTATTATCACAATAGATCTCCAACAGGTCCACCGCACTTGGAATCACACCAATCTCTTCAAGAAACATCTTGATGCAGACCGCCTCCTTGGAGGCTTCTGAAGTTGTGACATATTCCGCCTCCATCATAGAATCCACCGCAGTGTTTTGCTTGGAACTTTTCCAGACCATTGTGCCATCGTTCAAAATGAAAATGTATCCTGATTGAGAGTTGAAGTCCACTGGGTCAGTCATGAAGCCTGCATCAGTGTAACCACTTACAATGAGCTCTTCATCACATCCGAACAAAAGGAGCAAGTCCTTAGTCCTTCCGAGATACTTACGAATGTTTTTAACTACAGCCCAGTGTTCCAATCCTGGATTACTTTGGTACCTACTACTAGCACTTAGCACATAGGAAACATCGGGTCTTGTACATAGCATTGCATACAAGATGGAACCAACTACGTAAGTATATGGAACATCATTCATATGTACTCTCTCATCAAGAGTCCGAGGACACTAATTTTGGTTGAGTACTATGCCAGGTGACATTGGAGTAGGGCTTTCTTGGCGTTCTCCATATTAAACCTTTTTAATACCTTGTTAATGTACGTGCTTTGGCTAAGCACTATCAGGCATCTTGATCTATCTCTATAGATTTTGATGCCCAATATATATGCCGCTTTCCCCAAATCTTTCATTGAAAATCTCTTTTTCAGTGACTCCTTTATTTCACTAAGGGCATCTCCAACACCGACCCTCAAACTGCCCGCATCCGTCCGGAGCGCGTTGTCCAGACTGCGGAAGCCATCCAACACGGACCTGTATCGGTCCGCGGCACGGTTCGGACGTACTTTCTCCCTCAAACTAGAGACAA
>NC_057803.1:561661919-561730328 GCF_018294505.1 Triticum aestivum
ACAGACAGCAACCAAGCACGCTTTTGACTAGCCTGGCCCACCAAACAACCTCCCTTTCTAGCACGCGCTTCAAGCCCGAAACAGTCAGTGCCGCTCCAAAGCGTCAATGCCCGCATTCATGCCCGGCCAGAGTAGACGCGACCGCTCACTAGCGTGGCATTGAAGCGGCATACCAAACAAGAGAGCGCTACCCATGCCGCTTCCTAGTCCAGGCGACTATTCCGCATTCAGATGACACGATGACAACCCGTCCGTCCATCTGCCATCCACACTAATGACACGTGGTTACCGAGGTGCCTACTCCGGGCCACCCGTCCATCCCTTTGTTGTCCACCGTTGCTATATAAATTGTTGCCCCAGCCATAGTCGCAGTCATCTGCCTTCAGTCCCTTTCTGCACTACTACCACCATGGATTCCTCCCCCGCCAAATCTCTCTTGGACGGGCTTACGCTGGACGCCAAGAAGGAGTTGGCCACCATTGTTGCCGGTTAGCAGGCTGACAGGCAGCTGCTACTTCTTGAGCTTGCGTTGGTTTTTCCCTTGAAGAGGAAAGGGTGATGCAGCAAAGTAGAGATAAGTATTCCCCTCAGTTTGAGAACCAATGTATCAATCTAGTAGGAGACAACGCACAAATCACCTAATACCCGCACAAACAATCAAACAACTTGCACCCAACACTATAAAGGGGTTGTCAATCCCTTCATGGTCACTCGCAAAAGTGATATCTGATAGAGATAGATTAAACTAAACAAACGATAAAGTAAATATTTTTGGTTTATAGACCAGAAAGTAAAAGATTGCAAAATAGGAAAGCGGAAACTAATACGAAGGAAAATTGTTGGGGATATAACTACCAGGTATGACCCGCCCAGGAGGGGCCGGGTCAACCCCAATGGCGGGTTATGAAAAGAAGCCCAGTAATATTCAAGATGATAGTTTATTAAGACTTATAGAAAGCCTAAGCCTAGAGGCGGCTTAAGGCCCAATATTGTGAACTGACATATGTAGAGAAAGACTTGTAAGGAAAGGCATATAAAAGAAGTCACCAAGCCGGACATGTTTTATGAGCCGGCCGGGACTCTGTAGGCCGCCAGGCGTCAACCCGTGTATATAAAGGGACGTCCCGGCGGCGGCTTAGGACAAGAAACAATAGATCGATAGCCAAGCTAGCGGATTCGCTCCTTGGTCATCGAAATCTAGCAATACAACCAAAACTGGACTAGGCTTTACCTTCACCGTAAGGGGCCGAACCAGTATAAACCTATCGTGTCCTTTGTCCCGATTAACCCCTTTAAGCTTCCTAGTTGCGATGGCCCTACGACTAAGTCCTTTGGCTAGGACATCTGCCGTGACAATTCCACGACAGTTGGCGCCCACCGTGGGGCCAACGCACAGTGGATTTGAGTTCTTGAAGGGCAACTTCGAAGGGCTCAAGGGATACGCTGTGGGCTGGATGACCAAAAGTCGTCGCAGCAAGCTCTACATCGACGACGAAGGCTGGGGCCCCGAGGCCGGCTCAATTGAGTACGGGTACCGGGTCCCCTTTGGCGGAATCCATGTCTTCATCGGCCGGATCAGCGAGTCGGGCCCTGAGCCGGACGTCTGCATCAACCTCATCGAGACGGCTCAGCCCGTGAGATCCGCCCGGGCTGAACCTGCTGTGAGGCATGCCTTCGTGGGTTGCATCCATGGAGGTGATTCTCTGAAGGATCAGTGGATGGAGGTGAGACGGCCATCTGTTCTGACAGTGAATCGTCCTCGGGCGAGACAGATTCTTTGTATCAGCTACAAGATGGCGTGCTTGGGGGCTGTTCCGATGGCAGCAGTATTCCGGACCTCTCTGAGCTGCCGAATCGAGCTGGAGTCTTCATGGATGGCACGCAACCCGGTCAGAATTCCACAGCAGCGGCAGCAATAACCACCGGGTCTGCAGCGGCCGGGTCAGGAGACCCCGCGCACACACCGGCTCAGGTACTGATGGACCTTATGGATAGGATGACGGCCCTGTTGACTGTTGTGGTTGAGACGATGGATAAAGCTCAACATGACGCGGAGGTGGCATGACTACGTGAAGAGATGGCGCAGGCCAAAGAAAACTTAGTAGCGGAAGAGGTCGGGATGGCTGCAGAATGGGCAACTCTGGATGCTCGTGCTCAGCAGCTTCAAGCGGAAACTTTCTGGCTCTCAGTGGATCTGAACACCTCAAACGAGGTCATGAGGAGAAGGCACCAGAAAACTCAGTCACGTCTGCCTCTGACTTACGATCCTAGGAACCTCTTCCACACACCCGAGGCTGGTCCAAATAACCCGCCGGAAGCAAACCGGATCACGACACCCGAGGCTGGGGCGCCGGTTCAACCGCGGGCCATGGAGCCACCCCGTATGAATACTTCTCCGCCTCATTACACACTAATACCACCGAGTCACTTTTCTAACCCTTTGGAGAATCTCATCGCTGCATCGGCTCGTCTGGCGGCTCACCCGATGGAAGGCGACTCTCCGACAGCAATTGAAACACGAAGGGTGAGAGAACTTCTTCAGACGGCTCTGCCGCAGCAGGATGCGTACTCTTACAGTCGAGACATAATCCATTCAACCCCATGCTCAAGCCGGAGCCCGAGCTATAGCAGGCATATAGACTCGGCCGCTATGTCGAGCAATGTTGGAAATATGCCCTAGAGGCAATAATAAAATGGTCATTATTATATTTCCTTGTTCATGATAATTGTCTATTGTTCATGCTATAATTGTGTTATCCGGAAATCGTAATACATGTGTGAATACATAGACCACAACATGTCCCTAGTGAGCCTCTAGTTGACTAGCTCGTTGATCAATAGATGGTTACGGTTTCCTGACCATGGACATTGGATGTCATTGATAACGGGATCACATCATCAGGAGAATGATGTGATGGACAAGACCCAATCCTAAGCATAGCACAAGATCATGTAGTTCGTTTGCTAGAGCTTTTATGAATGTCAAGTATCATTTCCTTAGACCATGAGATTGTTCAACTCCCGGATACCGTAGGAGTGCTTTGGGTGTACCAAACGTCACAACGTAACTGGGTGACTATAAAGGTGCACTACAGGTATCTCTGAAAGTGTCTGTTGGGTTGGCATGAATCGAGAATGGGATTTGTCACTCCGTATGACGGAGAGGTATCTCTGGGCCCACTCGGTAATGCATCATCATAATGAGCTCAGTGTGACTAAGTAATTGGTCACAGGATCATGCATTATGGCACAAGTAAAGTGACTTGCCGGTAACGAGATTGAACAAGGTATTGGGATACCAACGATTGAATCTCGGACAAGTAACGTACCGCTTGACAAAGGGAATTGAATACGGGATTGATTGAATCCTCGACATCGTGTTTCATCTGATGAGATCATCATGGAACATGTGGGAGCCAACATGGGTATCAGATCCCATTGCTGGTTATTGGCCGGAGAGTTGTCTCGGTCATGTCTGCATGGTTCCCAAACCCGTAGGGTCTACACACTTAAGGTTCAGTGACGCTAGGGTTGTAGAGATATTAGTATGCTGTAACCCGAAAGTTGTTCGGAGTCCTGGATGAGATCCCGGACGTCACGAGGAGTTCCGGAATGGTCCAGAAGTAAAGATTTGTATATAGGAACTCTAGTTTCGGCCACCGGGAAAGTTTTGGGGTCATCGGTATTGTACTGGGACCACGGGAAGGGTCCCGGGGGTCCACCGGGTGGGGCCACCTATCCCGGAGGGCCCCATGGGCTGAAGTGGGAAGGGAACCAGCCCCTGGTGGGCTGGTGCGCCCCCATGGGCCTCCTCCTGCGCCTAGGGTTGGAAACCCTGGGGGTGGGGGTGCCCCACCAAACTTGGGGGGCAAGTTTCCTCCCCTTGGCCGCCGCCCCTCCCTAGATGGGATCTACAAGGGGGTCGGCGCCTCCCTGGCCCCTATATATAGTGGAGGGGAGGGAGGGCAGCTGCACCCAAGTCCCTGTCGCCTCCCTTGCTCCCTCCCGTGACACCTCTTCCTCCCGCTTGCGCTTGGCGAAGCCCTGTCGGGATCCCGCTACTTCCACCACCACACCGTCGTGCTGCTGGATCTCCATCAACCTCTCCTTCCCTTCCTGGATCAAGAAGGAGGATACATCTCTCCCAACCGTACGTGTGTTGAACACGGAGTTGCCGTTCGTTCGGCGCTCGGTCATCGGTGATTTGGATCACGACGAGTACGACTCCATCAACCCCGTTCTCTTGAACGCTTCCGCTCGCGATCTACAAGGGTATGTAGATGCACTCCCCTCTCCCTCGTTGCTAGATGACTCCATTGATTGATCTTGGTGTTGCGTAGAAAATTTTAAAATTCTGCTACGTTCCCCAAAAGTGGCATCATGAGCTAGGTCTATGCGTAGTTTCTATGCACGAGTAGAACACAAGTTGTTGTGGGCGTCGATTTTGTCAATTTACTTGCCATTACTAGTCTTATCTTGATTCGGCGGCATCATGGGATGAAGCGGCCCGGACCGACCTTACACGTACGCTTACGTGAGACTGGTTCCACCAACTGACATGCACTAGTTGCATAAGGTGGCTAGCGGGTGTTTGTCTCTCCCACTTTAGTCGGATCGGATTCGATGAAAAGGGTACTTATGATGGGTAAATAGAAATTGGCATATCATGTTTTGGTTTTGGCGTAGGTAAGAAACGTTCTTGCTAGAAACCTATAGCACCCATGTAAAAACTTGCAACAACAATTAGAGGACGTCTAACTTGTTTTTGCAGCATGTGTCGTGTGATGTGATATGGCCAAAAGGATGTGATGAATGATATATGTGATGTATGAGATTGATCATGTTCTTGTAATAGGAATCACGACTTGCATGTCGATGAGTATGACAACCGGCAGGAGCCATAGGAGTTGTCTTAATTTATTTATGACCTGCGTGTCAACTTATACGTCATGTAATTACTTTACTTTATCGCTAACCGTTAGCCATAGTAGTAGAAGTAATAGTTGATGAGACAACTTCATGAAGACACGATGATGGAGATCATGGTGTCATGCCAGTGATGACGATGATCATGGCACCCCGAAGATGGAGATCAAAAGGAGCAAAATGATATTGGCCATATCATGTCACTATTTGATTGCATGTGATGTTTATCATGTTTTACATCTGATTTGCTTAGAACGACGGTAGCATAAATAAGATGATCCCTCGCAATAATTTCAAGAAAGTGTTCTCCCTAACTGTGCACCGTTGCTAAGGTCCGTTGTTCCGAAGCACCACGTGATGATCGTGTGTGATAGGTTCTAACGTTCACATACAACGGGTGTAAGCCAGATTTACACACGCAAAACACTTAGGTTGACTTAACGAGCCTAGCATGTACAGACATGGCCTCGGAACATGGAAGACCGAAAGGTTGAACATGAGTCATATAGAAGATACGATCAACATGAAGATGTTCACCGATGATGATTAGTCCGTCTCACGTGATGATCGGACACGGCCTAGTTGAATCGGATCATGTATCACTTAGATGACTAGAGGGATGTCTATCTGAGTGGGAGTTCATTAAATAAGTTGATTAGATGAACTTAATTATCATGAACTTAGTCTAAAATCTTTACACTATGTCTTGTAGATCAAATGGCCCATGCTAATGTTGTCCTCAACTTTAACGCGTTCCTAGAGAAAACCAAGCTGAAAGACGATGGTAGCAACTATACGGACTGGGTGCAGAACTTGAGGATCATCCTCATAGCTGCCAAGGAAGCATATGTCCTTGAAGCACTGCTAGGTGAAGCATAACCCCAGCAAACCAAGACGTTATGAACGCTTGGCAGTCCCGTGCTGATGATTACTCCCTGGTTCAGTGCGGCATGCTTTACAGCTTAGAACCGGGGCTCCAGAAGCGTTTTGTGCAACACGGAGCATATGAGATGTTCCAAGAGCTGAAAATGGTTTTCCAAGCTCATGCCCGGGTCAAGAGATATGAAGTCTCCGACAAGTTCTACAGTTGTCAGATGGAGGAGAATAGTTCCGTCAGCAAACATATACTCAAAATGTCTGGGTTGCACAACCGCTTGTCTCAGCTGGGAGTTAATCTCCCGGATGATGCGGTCATTGACAGAATCCTTCAGTCGCTCCTACCTAGCTACAAGAGCTTTGTGATGAACTTCAATATGCAGGGGATGGAAAAGACCATTCCTGAGGTATATTCAATGCTGAAATCAGCGGAGGTGGAAATCAAAAAGGAACATCAAGTGTTGATGGTGAATAAAACCACTAAGTTCAAGAAAGGCAAGGGTAAAAAGAACTTCAAGAAGGACGACAAGGGAGTTGCCTCGCCCGGTAAGCAAGCTGCGGGAAGAAGCCAAAGAATGGACCCAAGCCCGAGACTAAGTGTTTTTATTGCAAGGGTAGTGGTCACTGGAAGCGGAACTGCCCCAAGTACTTAGCGGACAAGAAGGCCGGCAACACCAAAGGTATATGTGATATACATGTTATTGATGTGTACCTTACCAGTACTCATAGTAGCTCCTGGGTATTTGATACCGGTGCGGTTGCTCATATTTGTAACTCAAAACAGGAGCTGCGGAATAAGCGGAGACTGGCGAAGGACGAGGTGACAATGCGCGTCGGGAATGGTTCCAAGGTCGATGTGATCGCCGTCGGCATGCTACCTCTACATTTACCTACAGGATTAGTTTTAAACCTCAATAATTGTTATTTAGTGCCAGCTTTGAGCATGAACATTGTATCAGGATCTCGGTTAATACAAGATGGCTACTCATTTAAATCCGAGAATAATGGTTGTTCTATTTATATGAGAGATGTGTTTTATGGTCATGCCCCGCTGGTCAATGGTTTATTCTTATTTAATCTCGAACGTGATGTTACACATATTCATAGTGTGAATACCAAAAGATCTAAGGTTGATAATGATAGTCCCACCTACTTGTGGCACTGCCGCCTTGGTCACATTGGTGTCAAACGCATGAAGAAACTCCATGCAGATGGACTTTTGGAGTCTCTTGATTATGAATCATTTGACACGTGCGAACCATGCCTCATGGGCAAAATGACCAAGACTCCGTTCTCCGGAACAATGGAGCGAGCAACCAACTTATTGGAAATCATACATACTGATGTGTGCAGTCCAATGAGTGTTGAGGCTCGCGGTGTCTGAGACCTTTGAAAAGTTCAAGGAATTTCAGAGTGAGGTTGAGAATCAACGTGACAGGAAAATCAAGTTCTTATGATCAGATCGTGGGGGAGAATATTTGAGTCACGAATTTGGCACACACTTAAGGAAATGTGGAATAGTTTCACAACTCACGCCGCCTGGAACACCTCAATGTAATGGTGTGTCCGAATGTCGTGATCACACTCTATTGGATATGGTGCGATCTATGATGTCTCTTACCGATCTACCGCTGTCATTTTGGGGCTATGCTTTGGAGACTGCCGCATTCACTTTAAATAGGGCTCCGTCGAAATCCGTTGAGACAACACCGTATGAATTATGGTTTGGGAAGAAACCTAAGCTGTCGTTTCTAAAAGTTTGGGGATGCGATGCTTATGTGAAGAAACTTCAACCTGAAAAGCTTGAACCCAAATCGGAAAAATGTGTCTTCATAGGATACCCTAAAGAAACTATTGGTTATACCTTCTACCTCAGATCCGAAGGCAAGATCTTTGTTGCCAAGAATGGATCCTTTCTAGAGAAAGAGTTTCTCTTGAAAGAAGTAAGTGGGAGGAAAGTAGAACTTGATGAAGTATTGCCTCTTGAACCAGAGAGTGGCGCAGCTCAAGAAAATGTTCCTGAGGTGCCTGTACCGACTAGAGAGGAAGTTAATGATGATGATCATGAAACTTCAGATCAAGTTGCTACTGAACTTCGTTGGTCCACAAGGACACGTTCCGCACCAGAGTGGTACGGCAACCCTGTCCTGGAAATCATGTTGTTGGACAATGGTGAACCTTCGAAATATGAAGAAGCGATGGCGGGCCCAGATTCCGACAAATGGCTGGACGCCATGAAATCCGAGATAGGATCCATGTATGAAAACAAAGTATGGACTTTGGCTAACTTGCCCGATGATCGGCGAGCCATAGAAAATAAATGGATCTTTAAGAAGAAGACAGACGCGGATGGTAATGTGACCATCTATAAGGCTCGGCTTGTCGCTAAGGGTTATCGACAAGTTCAAGGGGTTGACTACGATGAGACTTTCTCACCCGTAGTGAAGCTGAAGTCCGTCCAAATCATGTTAGCAATTGCCGCATTCTATGATTATGAGATATGGCAAATGGACGTCAAAGCGGCATTCCTTAATGGTTTCCTTAAGGAAGAATTGTATATGATGCAGCCCGAAGGTTTTGTCAATCCTAAGAATGCTGACAAGGTGTGCAAGCTCCAACGCTCAATCTATGGGCTGGTGCAAGCATCTCGGAGTTGGAACATTCGATTTGATGAGATGATCAAAGCGTTTGGGTTTACGCAGACTTATGGAGAAGTCTGTGTTTATAAGAAAGTGAGTGGGAGCTCTGTAGCATTTCTCATATTATATGTGGATGACATACTATTGATGGGAAATGATATAGAATTCTTGGAAAGCATAAAGGCCTACTTGAACAAGTGTTTTTCAATGAAGGATCTTGGAGAATCTGCTTATATATTAGGCATCAAGATCTATAGAGATAGATCGAGACGCCTCATTGGTCTTTCACAGAGTACGTACCTTGACAAGATAGTGAAGAAGTTCAATATGGATGAGCCAAAGAAGGGTTTCTTGCCTGTGTTGCAAGGTACGAGATTGAGCACGGCTCAATGCCCGACCACGGCAGAAGATAGAGAAAAGATGAATGTCGTCCACTATGCCTTGGCCATAGGGTCTATTATGTATGCCATGCTATGTACCAGACCTGATGTAAACCTTGCCGTAAGTTTTATAGGAAGGTACCAAAGTAATCCCGGCATGGAACACTGGACAATGGTCAAGAATATCCTGAAGTACCTGAAAAGGACTAAGGATATGTTTCTTGTTTATGGAGGTAACGAAGAGCTCGTCGTAAAGGGTTACGTCGACGCTAGCTTCGACACAGATCTGGATGACTCCAAGTCACAAACCGGATACGTGTATATTTTGAATGGTGGGGCAGTCATCTGGTGCAGTTGCAAGCAAAGCGTCGTGGCGGGATCTACATGTGAAGCGGAGTACATCGCAGCCTCGGAGGCAGCACAAGAAGCAATCTGGGTGAAGGAGTTCATTACCGACCTAGGAGTTATTCCCAATGCGTCGGGCCCGATGACTCTCTTCTGTGACAACACTGGAGCTATTGCCCTTGCCAAGGAGCCCAGGTTTCACAGGAAGACCAGGCATATCAAGCGTCGCTTCAATTCCATTCGTGAAAATGTTCAAAATGGAGACATAGATATTTGTAAAGTGCATACGGACCTGAATGTCGCAGATCCGCTGACTAAACCTCTTCCTCGAGCAAAACATGATCAACACCAGAACTCTATGGGTGTTCGATTCATCACAATGTAACTAGATTATTGAATCTAGTGCAAGTGGGAGACTATTGGAAATATGCCCTAGAGGCAATAATAAAATGGTTATTATTATATTTCCTTGTTCATGATAATTGTCTATTGTTCATGCTATAATTGTGTTATCCGGAAATCGTAATACATGTGTGAATACATAGACCACAACATGTCCCTAGTGAGCCTCTAGTTGACTAGCTCGTTGATCAATAGATGGTTACAGTTTCCTGACCATGGACATTGGATGTCATTGATAACGGGATCACATCATCAGGAGAATGATGTGATGGACAAGACCCAATCCTAAGCATTGCACAAGATCGTGTAGTTCGTCTGCTAGAGCTTTTCTGAATGTCAAGTATCATTTCCTTAGACCATGAGATTGTGCAACTCCCGGATACCGTAGGAGTGCTTTGGGTGTACCAAACGTCACAACGTAACTGGGTGACTATAAAGGTGCACTACAGGTATCTCCGAAAGTGTCTGTTGGGTTGGCATGAATCGAGACTGGGATTTGTCACTCCATATGACGGAGAGGTATCTCTGGGCCCACTCGGTAATGCATCATCATAATGAGCTCAGTGTGACTAAGTAATTGGTCACGAGATCATGCATTACGGCACGAGTAAAGTGACTTGCCGGTAACGAGATTGAACGAGGTATTGGGATACCGACGATCGAATCTCGGGCAAGTAACGCACCGCTTGACAAAGGGAATTGAATACGGGATTGATTGAATCCTCGACATCGTGGTTCATCTGATGAGATCATCGTGGAACATGTGGGAGCCAACATGGGTATCCAGATCCCGCTGTTGGTTATTGGCAAGAGAGTTGTCTCGGTCATGTCTGCATGGTTCCCGAACCTGTAGGGTCTACACACTTAAGGTTCGGTGACACTAGGGTTGTAGAGATATTATTATGCTGTAACCCGAAAGTTGTTCGGAGTCCCGGATGAGATCCCGGACGTCAGGAGGAGTTCCAGAATGGTCCAGAGGTAAAGATTTGTATATAGAAAGTCTAGTTTCGGCCACCGAGAAAGTTTCGGGGTCATCGGTATTGTACTGGGACCACCGGAAGGGTCCCGGGGGTCGATCGGGTGGGGCCACCTATCCTGGAGGGCCCCATGGGCTGAAGTGGGAAGGGAACCAGCACCTGGTGGGCTGGTTCACCCCCCATGGGCCTCCTCCTGCGCCTAGGGTTGGAAATTTTGGGGATGGGGGGCGCCCCACCAAACTTGGGGGGCAAGTTCCCCCCCTTGGCCGCCGCCCCTCCCTAGATGGGATCTAAAAGGGGGCCGGCATCCCGTGGCCCCTATATATATGGAGGGGAGGGAGGGCAGCCGCACCCAAGTCCCTGGCGCCTCCCTCCCTCCCGTGACACCTCTTCCTCCCGCTTGCGCTTAGCGAAGCCCTGCCGGGATCCCACTACTTCCACCGCCACGCCGTCGTGCTGCTGGATCTCCATCAACCTCTCCTTCCCTTGCTGGATCAAGAAGGAGGAGATGTCTCTCCCAACTATACGTGTGTTGAACGCGGAGGTGCTGTCCGTTCGGCGCTCGGTCATCGGTGATTTGGATCACGATGAGTACGACTCCATCAACCCCGTTCTCTTGAACGCTTTCGCTTGCGATCTACAAGGGTATGTAGATGCACTCCCCTCTCCCTCTTTGCTAGATGACTCCATAGATTAATCTTGGTGTTGCGTAGAAAATTTTAAAATTCTGCTACATTCCCCAACAAGCAATGCTCAACGCCGTAACCAACTATGCATGCATGAGACGGTGCAGGGTGGAGCCCTTAACTTGGCGGATCAGGAGAGGATCCGTCAAGAGGCTGAGCGGGCGGTTCAACTGGCAGCTGGGCAGGCGGCTCATCAGGCTTTTCCGGTTTATCCGGCAACCTCTGTTGAGGCAGGAGTGGCAACAAGAACAGGAGGTGTCCCTTGCCTGGTGCCGGCTCTACGTAATGAGCGCTTGCCAAAAGACTTTAAAGGGCCTCGTAAGGTGCCTAATTACACGGCTGACTTGCAGCCTGGGGCATGGATTGAAAGTTATGAGATGTCGATGGAGCTGTTGGAGGTCAGCGATGCAGCAATGGCTAATTATTTTACTATGATGTTGGATGGAACGACTCGCACTTGGTTGAAAGGGTTGCCACCCAACTCCATCGGCTCATGGGCAGAGTTAAAAGCCGGTTCATTCAGAACTTCAAGGACACATGTAAACAACCTATGTCAATCATGGACCTGACTAATTGTAAGCAAGAGGAAGGTGAGTCCACGACCCATTGGGTGCGCCGCGTCAAGGAGATAATACATTCATCTGATAAGATGGATGCCATCTCTGCGGTCTTAATGTTGCAGAAAAATTGCCGTTTTGAACCTTTGAAACAGAAGTTGGGGCGGCTCAAGCGTGATTTAATGACATGGGCTAGTTGATGGCGGCCTTGGTCAAATATGCTGATTCTGAAAGTACCAAGGATCCCGCGTCTGATGAAGAAAAGGCAGGGAAGGGAAAGAAGAATGACAACGGCAAGGGTCACCAGCATAACCTGGCGAATCAAGGAGGTAATAAACGTAAGACTGACGAGTTTGTGGCTAACACCAATACACAGGGCAACAACCAATGGCGCAAGGGTAGGCCACCTCCTCGGTCAGGCGGGTCAGGTCCCACCCTCGAGCAACTACTGAATGAACCTTGTCCAGGACACGACACTCGGGAGAAGCCAGCTACCCATCTGTGGAAGGACTGTATGATCATGAAGGCATTTAAAAATTCCAACATGTTTGATGGTAGCCATAGACCTGGCGGCGGTTCATGCGGAGGCGGCTTTCATGGCCTGGGCGCCGGTTCAGGCGGAGGCGGTTTTCACGGTTAGGGCCATCCGGGTAACCAGGGTGGCTATAATCAGCAACCCGGCCAAAGTAATCAGCAGCAACAACAACAACAGTCCGGGTATCAGAGTAACCCAAAACAGTTGAATAGTGGGTAGTACCACGTATTTACAACTAGTTTATGTAAGAGGGACCATAAGCATCATAAGAGGGCTGTAAATGTTTTTGAGCCGGCGATTCCACGTTATTTGAGGTGGTCAGAACAGCCTATTGTGTGGAGTAAGGAAGATCACCCTCCCCGGGTTGATAATCCGGGTCACTTGGCCTTGGTGGTGGCACCCCAGGTTGGTGGATATAAGTTCACTAAGGTGCTCATGGATGGAGGCAGTAGCATCAACATCCTCTATTATGAGACATTTCGTCGGATGGGGTTGACTGATAAGAGTCTTAAATAATCCAACACTGTTTTTCATGGTGTTGTGCCTGGTAAGTCGGCATACCTAGTTGGTAAGATTGAACTGGAAGTAGCCTTTGGGGATGAATATGATTCCAGGGCTGAGAAGTTAACTTTTGAGGTGGTTAAGATCAAAAGCCCATATCATGCTCTGTTTGGACGGCCGGCTTATGCCAAGTTCATGGCTCAGCCATGTTATGTGTATCTGCAGCTCAAGATGCCGGGTTATAAAGGCACCATCACAGTACATGGAAGCCGGAAAATAGCCCTAGAATGTGAAGAGGATGATGCCGCGTATGCTGAGTCTGTTTGTGCAACAAAGGAGTTAAAGTTTTATAAAGATAATGTTGACCCAACAGACATGACGTCTTTGAAGAAGCAAACTACGGAGCATGAACCAGTGTTGAAATTCAAGTCAGCTGATGACACCAAGATGGTTGATTTTGTGCCTGGCGACTCATCCAAACAGTTCATCATCAGTGCCAACTTGGATCCAAAATAGGAAAAAGCGCGCTCATCGAGTTCATCCGTGAGAACGGGGACATCTTTGCATGGAAACCTTCTGACATGCCGGGTGTCCCCAGAGAACTCGCTGAGCACACTCTTAATATTGATCCGAAGTTTAAGCCGGCCAGGCAGTTTCTTCGACGATTTAACAAGGAAGGACGCAAGGCCATTGGAGAAGAGGTGGCCCGGCTCTTGGCGGCTGGGTTCATTGTTGAAGTTTTTCACCCAGAGTGGTTGGCTAACCCGGTGCTTGTACTCAAGAAGAATGGCACCTGGCGTATGTGTGTGGATTACACCAATTTGAACAAGGCTTGTCCGTCCGACCCTTTTGCTCTCCCTCGTATTGATCAGATCATTGATGCTACGGCGGGTTGTGAGCGTTTGAGTTTTTTGGATGCCTATTCGGGTTATCATCAGATCAAGATGGCAGTTAAGGACCAGGAGAAGACAACTTTCATCACTCCGTTCGGGCCGTCTACTATGTGTCTATGACTTTTGGGCTTAAGAGTGCCTAGGCGACTTATCAGCGGTGTGTGCAGAACTGCCTTCACAATCAGATTGGGCGTAATGTTCATGCTTATGTGGATGATATAGTGGTGAAATCTAGAGAGAAGGAGACCTTGGTAACTGATCTAAAGGAAACCTCTGATAACCTCTGGGTCTACAAGATGATGCTCAACCCGGACAAGTGTGTTTTTGGAGTCCCAGCTGGCAAGCTCTTGGGTTTCTTGGTGTCTAACAGAGGTATTGAGGCTAACCCGGAGAAAATTAAGGAAATTACATCTCTAGCCAAACCGGTGTGCATCAATGACGTTCAGCGGTTGGTGGGTCGTGTCGCGGCCTTAAGCCGGTTCATAAGCCGGTTAGGGGAGAAGGCGATGTCTTTGTATCAAATGATGAAAAAGGCGGATGACTTTGTCTGGAGTGACGCTGCTAACTCTGCCTTTGAGGATCTGAAGAAATAGCTCGCTGAGCCGCCGATTCTTGCTGCTCCGGTTGAGAAGGAGACATTGTTGTTTTACGTGGCTGCTAACTCACGTGCTATTAGTGCGGCCATTTTTGTGGAGCGTAAGGAGGCTGGCAAAGAACATCTGGTTCAACGGCTGGTTTACTACGTAGTGAGGTGCTCATTGATTCTAAAAAGAGATATCCACATTGGTAGAAGCTTGTTTATGAGGTGTTCATGGCAAGCCGGAAGCTCAAGCATTATTTTCAGGTTCACCAAATTACTGTGGTTAGCTCTTCTCCTCTGGGAGACATTATTCAAAATAGAGAAGCCACAGGATGAGTCGCCAAGTGGGCAATTGAACTTGGATCTCATGGTTTAAAATATGTGCCACGTACTGCGATCAAGTCTCAAGCACTGGTTGACTTCATTAATGACTGGACAGAGTTGTTGATACCGAAGGAGAAGCCAGACAACACATATTGGACAATTCACTTTGATGGGTCCAGACAATTGGAAGGCTCGGGGGCTAGAGTTGTTTTAACCTCTCCTCGAGGTGACAAATTTTGTTATGTGTTATGATTGATGCTTTCGTGCACTAACAATGCAGCTGAGTACGAGGCCTTGCTTCATGGTCTTCGAATGGTTAAGGAAATGAGTTTGAGCCGGGTACGGTGTCTAGCTGACTTAGATTTGGTGGCTCGGCAGGTGTCAGGCAAGTGGGATTCCAAGGATCCTCTCATGGCGGCTTATCGCCACGAGGTTGACGCTGTTGCAGGGTATTTCAAAGGTTATCAAGTGGAACACATTGACCGCAGAAAGAACGAAGCGGCTGATGCCTTAAGCCGGCTAGGATCTCAGCATAAGCCGGTGCCACCTAACACCTTTTTAGATGTTTTACATAACCCGTCTGTTAAGTTGCCTACAGAGGAAGATTTGGCCATTCTTGACCCGGAGGTACAGTTGGTGGCGGCTCTTCATGTTATTCCAGATTGGACAGTGCCGTTCCTAGCTTACATGACCCGGGGTGAATTGCCAGAGGACGAGACCCTGGCCCGAAAGATAACCCGGCGGTCTAAGTCAATGACGATTTCTGACGAAGAGTTGTATCATTGCAGCAACACTGGAGCATTTCAGCGTTGTGTTTCTCTTGAAGAAGGTCAAGGAATACTTCGTGAGATCCATGAAGGGGATTGTGGTCATCACTCTGGGTCAAAGTATCTTGTGGCCAAAGCTTTTCGTCATGGTTTTTACTGGCTAGCGGCTCACGCTGATGCAGAGGATCTGGTCAGTAGGTGTGATGGATGTCAAAAATTTGCACGACGAGCGCATGTGCCGGCTCAAGAGTTGCGGATGATTCCAATCACTTGGCCATTTGCAGTTTGGGGACTTGACATGGTTGGACCTTTCAAAAGGTCCAAAGATAAAAAGACACATCTTTTAGTGGCAGTTGACAAATTCACAAAATGGGTTGAGGCAGAGCCAGTGAGCAAATGTGATGCAGCCACGATGGTTCAGTTCATGAAAAAGGTCATTTTTCGCTTTGGTTTTCCACACAGCATTATCACTAACAATGGCACTAATTTTTCCCAAGGTGCTATGGAGGAGTTTTGTCAACGTGAGCATATCCGGCTTGATGTTTCTTCAGTAGCTCACCCTCAATCCAATGGTCAAGATGAGAGAGCAAATCAGGAAATCTTAAAAGGTCTCAAGCCCCGGCTTATGGTTCCCTTACAACGGACGCCGGGTAGTTGGGTAGAGGAATTACCCTCAGTGCTGTGGAGCATCAACACCACTCCTAATAGGTCTACAGTTTATACACCTTTCTTCATGGTTTATGGAGAAGAAGAGTGCTTTCTAGTGACATCCGTCATGACTCGCCTCGCGTGGCGGCTTACGTTGAAGCTGATAATGAACAAGCCCGGCAGGATGCACTTGACTTGTTACATGAGGAGAGAGACTTAGTGGCGGCTCGATCAGCAATTTATCAATAGGACCTGCGCCGTTATCACAGCCGCCGGGTTAAGTCCAGGACCTTTCAAGAAGGTGACCTGGTGCTCTGGCTCATCCAGGATATGTTTGATGCACACAAACTATCCCCGCCTTGGCAAGGACCTTTTGTGGTCAGCAAGAATTTAAACAACGGGTCATATTACCTCATTGATGTTCGAGAGCACAAAGACTCACGTAAGTCAGAGGAGGAGACCCGCCGGCCATGGAACATTGCTCAGCTTCGGCCATACTACACCTGAGCTACCGGCTCTCGTCATGTACATACTTTGACGTTGTATATATTATGATAAGTAATAAAGCAGGACCTCTGTCTTTTTCCTCTTCAAAGATCATATATCTTTACTATTTTCATTATTTAAATGACTATTAAGGAGCTGATCATATCTGAATCTAGCTTAACCTTTTTGGTGCGGCTTATGATCGTATTCGAATCTAGCTGTAAACCTCATGGTCACTTGGGGGCTTCCTGTTCAAACATAGGTCGTATTCGAACCAAAGAGAACATAGCTGTCGTAACCCTCTTGATTGGCTTAAAGCCAAACTCACTAGGGGGCTTCTTGATCGTATCCGAATCATAGCTTAACCCCTTTTGGGTCCAACTTGGATCGTATTCGAATCAGGGTCGTTAAAAACCTCTCAAGGTCATTTGGGGGCTTCCTGTTCAAACATAGGTCGTATTCGAACCAAAGAGAACATAGCTGTCGGTACCTGTCGGATTTCAGGTTCCGGCAGACCCTTGAGGTTCGAACACTGGGGTGCGCGTGGAGATTTCGCCTCCTACCTACCTGCACCCCTCCGCCTCGCTAAGATCTAAGCTATGGAAAGAACAACACAAGAGACATAGGGTTTATACTGATTCGGGCCACCGTTGTGGTGTAATACCCTACTCTAGTGTGTGGCGTGATGGATTGCCTCTTGGGCTGATGATGATGAACAATACAAGGAAGAACAGCCTTGCGAGGGTCTGTTCTTGGCTGGGGCGACGAACTGCTGGGAGGAGTTCAGTCACCCTTCTCTCTCTCTCTCTCTGATTGTTGATGCCCTCTCCCCTGGGGGTGGCTAGTCCTATTTATAGAGGCCCTGGTCCTCTTCCCAAATATCGAGCGGGAAGGGAGCCAACAATGGCGGGCTAATTTGAAGGGGGACAGCTAGTACCAGTTATCCTGAAAAAAGTAGTCTTCGCCTGCACAAAGCTCTGGTGGTGATGCCGTCTTGGGCTCCACGATGACCTCCGTCTTGCAGTCCTCCTGGTGTTGGTCTTGTTGCACTGAAATGGCAACCTTTGCCTGATGCATCGGTACTCCGCGGCTGCGCTTGCTCCCTTTGCACCAAAGAGGAAAGGAGGACACTGCGCGGGCTAGCACCCGCCTGGCGCCTTTGGTCATCATGGCTTGCGTCACGGGCACCTCGTGAGGTACCCCGCCTTGATCTCTCCGCCTCCTCGCGAGCCAGCCTGGTGAGGCCGTGCCTAAGGAAGCTCCGCATCGTCCGCCCCGCGAGGCTTGGCCCCTCGCGAGGGTCTTGGGTCTGTGTTGGTGAAGATAGGCCATGCTGGGCCCCCCTTTGAGCCACGCCGCAGGCTGCAGGCAGGCAAGTCTGGGGACCCCCGTTCCCAGAACGCCGACAGTAGCCCTCGGGCCCAAGGACCGCCCGTACTTGGCCGTGCAGGGAGGCGGAAGGGCAAGAGCGAAGCACCGCGGGCCCTAACAGCCTGCGGCCTTGGGCGCCGCGTGGCGGTTGATTGGACGTGGGCATCTCCACTTCCCCATGGCGCCTCGGCAACTGCACGGATTGGACAAGTCCCTGCATGCAAAGCGGGTCATGATTACCTGCGATCGTGGAGGTCGGCGGTTGGCCTTCGCCGGCCATAAGTACGGAACGGTGCGCGCCCTTCCAGTTCGTCCCTCCTTGCTTCTCCTTCTTCCTGGTCCTTGCTCCGTCTTGCTGCGGTGGCTCCGATCCGCCGGTTCTCGACGGCAGAGAAGGAAAAGGCTCCCCGAGAGGAACCAGTCCCGCTTCCGCCAAAGAAACGGCTCGTCCTCCGCGGCCCGGACGAGGGGGCCCATCAGGTGGTGTTGAGGCCTTGGTGCGAGCGGGCACCGCCGGGGTTCCCGCTTCCCTTGTATGCCCACATCGAGGGCCCTGAAGGAGCTGATGCTTATCGCCACGGGCGGCGCCGCCGTCGGCGCCGACGGGTCACGAAGGTGTGGGTCGTCCCCCCTAGGGTCCACACCGAGGGCTCCTCCCGAGAGCTCATGCTCCACGTCGCCATGCCTCCTCAGTCTTGGATTCGCCTTCCTCCCTTCTTCGCCTCCATCGTCCCACAGGGAGAGCCCCTAGAGCTTTGGCTGCAGCATGCCGGCTGCAGCACCCTCGCGACCGGGGCAGAGGTCACGGTCGTTGCCCCGGGCGAGGTCTTCATGACTCGGGGCTGGAGTGAAATCGCCCGGGTTTGCAGGACAAGGGGTGCCTTCGCGATCCACTTGGATTACGACGGTGCTTTGGTGATGTTCTTCAAGGTCTTTGATGCGAACGGGCGCCGGCTGGAGTGCTGCCCCGGGAGAGGTGGCTGGGACCCTGCTGTGGCGAGGACTGGGCCCGCCGACCGCTCCCTTGGCGGCTCCTTAGGCTGCGGCGGCGTCGGAGGTTCCAGCGACTCCAGCGAGCTCTTCGCGACTCCGGAGACGAGCGACGACAGCTACGAGCCCCCGAGCCGGCGCCGCTCCTGGAGCAAGGCGGGCTCGTCAGACCGCCGCTGACTCTGACCTGGATGGGGTTGGTGCCGGTGCTTGACGGCCCACTGTTGATGATGGCGTCTTCTGCAGGGGCGCACGTAGTTAGTGTCCCTTTAGGATCTATTCCCTGCGAGGAATCAAAGACGCGTCCCGTGGAGGCTTGTAAGGTGCCTGTGACCCTATTTTGTTAATATAACCCTTGTCGTAGAATTGTGCGAGTTGCTCATTCTGTCTTAGCTCAGTCCTCCCTTTCGCACCTCGCGAGGGCTTGGTGCTCTGCACCGATAGGTCCCAGTCCCAAGGCGGCTTTAGCCGTCGCTGGTATGCCAGGTCGCGATGCCGTGGTCAAGGCCAGGAGGTGAGCGACCCGGAGTCCGGTAAGAGCCCCTGAGTCGCGATGCTCAGGAGGTCCCCTTTGGCGCTCAAGCAACCGTCGTTCGGTGAGAAAGGAGAGCGGCGTCGCTAACACGGGATTGCATTAGGTGCGGTGGTGGTGCTACGGTAGCTGGCGCTTCCGGGTGGTGACTTATCTTGAGAATCAGGGGCCGCTCTCTGGTGTGTCGCCGGGTCCGTGCATCGGCAGGCGCGAGGTTGCTCAGCGAGGTCCTCGCGTGTCCCTCCCCTCTCGCCTTTGCTCCCCTTTCTGCTCTACGTCCTCGGGTCCCGGCCCTCGAGCGAGTCTCAGCCGTCGCTGGTATGCCAGGTCGCGATGCCGTGGAAAAGGCCAGAGGGTGAGGGCTGGAGAGCCAGTAGGAGCCCTGAATCGTGATGCTCAGGCACCCCCCCTTTAACGTGCAAGTAGTTCGCGCGGATGAGAGTGAAGGAGACACCGCAAGGGCCTCGCCGGACGCAGCTCCTTCAGGAGATCCTGTAGACCCATCATAGAAAAAACAAGGGGTTGCCATGACAATTGACAGTCAGCCATTGGTTGCTTCCGAGGGGTACGAGGCACTGAAGGCTTGACGAGGTGGCGCCATGCGGGGCTGCCGCGGCCAGAGCTCAGCCATTCAGGTTTGTCGGCGTTGCAGGGACGGACCCATGCGCAAGCATCGTGCAGTTTGAGAGCAGTTCCGTCAGTTGGCGTCAGTTGAGCGGGCAGCTAGGTCAAACACATTAGCCATGAAGGAGTGGATTCATTCAAATAGATGCTGGGAAGGCGGACATCATTGGGTCAGGCCCGAGCGACTTGGGGATCATGCGGCCCGAGAGGCGCCCCCAACAAGGTAAGCTAACAACATGAAATAAAAGGGATACACGCCGCAGGGACGGACCCACGCGGCCTGGGAATAATGCAGCCCTGGGGGGCGCTCCCAGCTGGAAGTGAAAACTTGAAAGATGTCACCTGATGACGTTGAGGACGAAGGGGTGTTGGTGTAGTAGACTCGGTGGGCTGCGGGAGCCGATCCTCACGAGCCCCCAGGCCCAGGGGCCTCGGGAGGCTCCAGAGGCACTGGTGGCTCCTCGCGGACCATCTCCATCTCCGCCAGGGCTGCGGAACGCCTGGCCTGTTGTGCCTCCATGATGCCCCTCATGAGGCGCTGGTGCGTGGCAGCCGCGTTCGGCAAGCCGTAAGGCATGCGAACGTAGCTGTGGGGTGGACCTCCGCAGCGCCCCACTCACGAGGGCCAGAGGCGCTCCAGAGAGGTGACTCGGTTGAGCCCTGGTATGTCGATGCAGACGCGCAGCCCACCATCCTCGCCTGGATGGGGAGCCACTGCTAGTAGACGGCGGCCGCCTTTCATGACCCTTGACTCCTGTAGCTCCTGAATGGCCTTGCTGACGAACTCCTGAGGGTCTGGCTCTCCTTGCCTTACTCCTTCTTGAGGGAAACGTGCTTCGAAACACACCTCCATGTGGTGTCCAAGCGCCTCCCTCGTAACCCTAGCCAGGTCGGTGGCCCTCCAGAGGAGAGCCCCCGAGCCCTGCCTGAGGAGGGCGCCAGGCGCGCTTTCCTATGCGATGGAAGGAGGTTTCCCCTGGGCAGGCACGGGCCCAGAGGGGCCTGCCTCCTGAGGGGCCGGGCCGGACAATGTCTTCTTCTTCTTGGGGGCGGTCTCGAGAAGCCTCCTGCTTCCGCGATCCGGGTCTTCCAGTGACGCAGCCTGAAAGGCTCGTTCCAGGGAACACACCGCGTCCTTCTCTTTGCAGGGCACCGTGATGACTCCGCCACTTCCTAGCATCTTGAGGACGTTGTAGCCGTGGTGAGTTACGGCCATGAACTTGGCCAGCGCTGGGTACCCAAGGATGGAGTTGTACGGCAGGCGAATGTGAGCGACGTCGAAGTCGATGAGCTCGGTGCGGTAGTTGTCGCGTGCCCCGAAGGTGACAGGGAGGCGGACCTGCCCAATCGGGACCGTGGAGCCGTTGGTGACTCCGGAGAAAGGCTTGGTTGGCTGAAGCTGGCTGTAGGGCACTTGGAGATTGTTGAATGTTTCCACGGATAGGACGTTGAGCCCTGCCCCGCCATCGATGAGGGTCCTGGTGACCACCACGTTGCTGATGATTGAGGAACAAAGCATTGGGAGGACTCCTGCTGTAGCCGCACACTTGAGCTGATCTGCTGAGCTGAACGTGATGGCGCACGCCGACCACCTGAGAGGGCGCGTGGCTTCAAGCCTGGGGAGGACTACATTCACTTTGCAGGCGAACTGTTTGAAGATGCGTTGAGAGGCTGGGGCCTGAGCCCCGCCCAGGATGCAGGCGATCGCGCGCGGCTCCTGGAAGCCCCCAGCCCCCTTGTCTTGGTGGCGGTCCTCGTTTCTCCTTGGCTGCGGCGGCAGCGGAGGGAGGCATGTGTTGCCTTGCGGGCGATCCTCGCGAGGCTGATCCCTCCAGTCTTCCTCGCGAGGCGGGTCCTGCCAGCGATCCTCGCGAGGTTGATCGTGCCACCCTTGGCGCGGGCTACGGTCTTCCCAGCGTTCCTTCCTCCTCCTCGACCGTAGCCCCGGTCACCGCGGTCGGGGCGACGGCCGATCCTTCCTTCTCGCATGGCTCGGAGCTCTTGACATTCGTTGGTGTTGTGGGTGTGGAGGTCGTGGTACACACAGTACCGGCTGCCCTTGGAAAGTTCGGGCCGATCTCTGCCCCGCTTGGTGTCTGGTTCTGCCACGAGCACGACAGCCCCCTTGCGCTTCACATCCTTGGCCTTGGGCTTCTTCTCTTCTGGGTCTGCGGCAGGCAGCTCGAGGAGGGAGAGACGCCCTTCCTCAGCCCTGGCGCACTTGGTTGCCATGTTGAACAGCTCCAAGGAAGTGCACAGGTCTTCATGCATTGCCAGCTCCTCCTTCAACTTGACATCACGCACGCTGTCGGAGAAGGCTGAGATGATGGCCTCCTCAGTCACCTTGGGAATCTTGAGGCGTGCGTTGTTGAAGCGCTGGATGTACTTCTGCAGGGTCTCCCCGGGTTGTTGTTTGATGCGGCGCATGTCGCTCACGGCGGGCGGCCGGTCGCGAGTACCTTGGAAGTTGACAATGAAGCGGGTGCGCATCTCGTCCCAGGAGGAGATCATGCCTGGAGCCAGGTTCAGGAGCCAGGTGCGGGCCCCGTCCTTGAGTGCCATGGGAAACCAGTTCGCCATGACCTTTTCGTCTCCGTTGGCAGCTTCGATGCCCAGCTCGTAGAGCTGGAGGAACTCCGCAGGGTCAGCCGTGTCGTCGTAATGAGGAGGCAGGTCTGGCTTGAACTTGCCGGGCCATGCGACGCTGCGTAGCTCGGTGGTGAAGGCACGGCAGCCTGCTGTGGCCACGGGAGGCCTTGGGTGACGGAGAGCTTGGTCTTGCATGTCCCCACGCGCTGCAGCTGGGAGCAGCGCGGGGTCTTGATGTGCTGGAGTAGGAGCACGGTCGCGACGTGCTGGAGCAGGGAGTGCCCGGGCAGCTTCTTTTGGGCGAGGGGCTTCTTGGCAGCTCTGCTCTTGCCGCGCTGCAGCTGACGGAGCGGGTTCTGCCCAGGGGCCACGCGCCTTGGAGCCATGGCGCCTTCTTGTGGAGGAGGCGGCCGGGGCGCCGCCGGAGCTTCGTCGCCCGCGCGGGGCGGGGTGCGGTGCAGATGAACGGACGGCGCAGGAGAGGCCCCTGCGGCGCGGATGAGCTCGGCGACGCAGTCGAGCCATTCTTCGTAGACGTCATCGACGGGACGGTAGCGCAGGAGCTCGTTTGCCGCGATGAGCTCAGCTCGAGCCTCCATGGGTGCACGGAGCGCGCGGGATGAGGAACCAGCTGGGGTGAGCAAGGGAGTTGCGGTGCGGCCGTCTTGCCGCACGGACGGATGCTGAGACGATGCTTGCTGCTCGTCCCCCGCCGGGCCGGTGGCGGCATTGACGGCAGGTGACGGGGAACGGCGAGGACGCCCGCCGACAAGAGCCGTCTGGGCGACGCGGGAAGTGAGAGCGGCCCGGCGCTCGGCGCGGGCCCGACGAGCGTCAGACATGGGCACGATGGTCGGAGGAGAACGGGGTAGTGGAAGATGAATTCCGGCGCATCCCTACCTGGCGCGCCAAATGTCGGATTTCGGGTTCCTGCAGACCCTTGAGGTTCGAACACTAGGGTGCGCGCGGAGATTTCGCCTCCTACCTACCTGCACCCCTCCGCCTCGCTAAGATCTAAGCAATGGAAAGAACAACACAAGAGACACAGGGTTTATACTGGTTCAGGCCACCGTTGTGGTGTAATACCCTACTCCAGTGTGTGGCGTGATGGATTGCCTCTTGGGCTGATGATGATGAACAATACAAGGAAGAACAGCCTCGCGAGGGTTTGTTCTTGGCTGGGGCGATGAACTGCTGGGAGGAGTTCAGTCACCCTTCTCTCTCTCTCTCTCTGATTGTTGATGCCCTCTCCCCTGGGGGTGGCTAGTCCTATTTATAGAGGCCCTGGTCCTCTTCCCAAATATCGAGCGGGAAGGGAGCCAACAATGGCGGGCTAATTTGAAGGGGGACAGCTAGTACCAGTTATCCTGACAAAAGTAGTCTTCGCCTGCACAAAGCTCTGGTGGTGACGTCGTCTTGGGCTCCACGATGACCTCCGTCTTGCAGTCCTCCTGGTCTTGGTCTTGTTGCACTGAAATGGCAACCTTTGCCTGATGCCTCGGTACTCCGCGGCTGCGCTTGCTCCCTTTGCACCAAAGAGGAAAGGAGGACACTGCGTGGGCTGGCACCCGCCTAGCGCCTTTGGTCGTCATGGCTTGCATCACGGGCACCTCGTGAGGTACCCCGCCTTGATCTCTCCGCCTCCTCGCGAGCCAGCCTGGTGAGGCCGTGCCTGAGGAAGCTCCGCGTCGTCCGCCCCGCGAGGGTCTTGGGTCTGTGTTGGTGAAGATGGGCCGTGCTGGGCCCCCCTTTGAGCCACGCCGCAGGCCGCAGGCAGGCAAGTCTGGGGACCCCCGTTCCCAGAATGCCGACAGTACCCTCTTGATCGGCGCAACGCCAAAGCCACTGGGGGCTATATGATCGTATCCGAATCTTAGCTTAACCCCTTTGGTCCGGTTTACTGATCGCATTCGAATCAGAAACCCCCAAGTTTATGTTGTTTGAAATCTGCTATTTTGTCTTACTGGTTTTTATTGTCTCAAATCTAAACTATCAGTATGGTTTTTATTTAAGACGGCTTGAATATTTGACAATAAGCCGCCAAGGCATGATAGTCATCAGGTATATGGAAGCATTGACTTCCCAAAAAGATTGGGTCATCAACTTCATCATCCGGATCATGAAAACCGGCAGTCCAGAAACACAGGTATGACAGTGTTGTTCATGAATAGTTTTTTCAGCCTTGTTTATCTTTTCCAACATGACAATTTTGTAAAGACATATAACGAGTGTTTTTGACCCGTCCGGTGTTAAACCGCCAGGCCAGCTCTTTCACTTTTTTGTAGGAGCAAAGTTAAAACATTGCAGATGTAGTCAAAGATGTGCTGGCAAAGAGTAGTATGCAACATTTTGTGTGTGATGGCATAAGCAACACATACTGTTTTCAAGCTAAATATATTACAAGGCTTTGAGAGCCCACAAGATGGTTATGACTCTGCCCTCGCCGGTTCACCTCCTTCTACTGATTGGAAGCTAGGATTGGACCAGTCAAAGCCGTTCAGAGCAATGAACTCCGCTTCATCATCAATCATGCCGGCCGGATCAACTTCCGGAGCAAAAGTGTGTTGACAAACCGACGAGATAAGATCTGTCACCTTATAAGAGGGAGTCGCCATCTTCTTATTCTCCATATGAAAACCCGACTGATATTTATCGATGTTGGTCTCCTCTCCAAGAATGGTAGCTTGAGGTCGAACTCCCCTCACACAGGCAATGAAGTCATCTTGATCAAATAGAGTCCCGTCTTCCTTCACGGTTGGGTACCCCTTAGCCACATCCGCCGGGTCTAGATCTGGCACCCAGGCTTTGGAGCGGCTTAGGGCAGTCAGGGCTCTGGCTCTGGCACAGGATCATTTGACCTCTTGAAACCTGGCGGGTAAGATTGATAACTTCTTCAAGACATCGCTCAACCGATTGGGTCCTTGGTTGGCAGGGGAGATGGTGGCAAGTGCTCGTTGAGCGCCAGCATACAATTGCTCCACCAAGGTATAAACCGCCTTCAATTTGGTCACACTGTCTTGGCTCAGATTTTTTCTTTGTGGACCTGCGAGTGTTTTTTAAACAAAGGATCAGCAGGTGGCTTATATTCCGGGTCAATAGAAGGTATAAGTGATTAATACAGATGACTTTCCAAAGATGGCAGAGACCATTTGAGACACCCGGTTCTTTAAGCCGGTGAGCTTCGTGGTAACCTCCCCAAGAGCCGCCTCAGCTATTTCAGCATGTTGTATCAGCAACGTCTTTTCTCCGGCCTAGGATTTCTTCTTTGCAGTCAAGCTGGTCTTCAATTTTTCTGTCTCAAAAAGACTCAATTGGAGTTTAGAGTCAGCCGTCTTGATTTCTGCCTCTTTATTCGTCAGCCGGGTCTTTGCATCAGTTAATTGGGAGCCCAATTCAGATAGGGCGTTCTACAAAACATACACAGGTGTGTCAAGGCTTAAACTAAAAGTTATAAGGGTTCAAGTCTCAAGTACTATGCACCGCAATACCACTTGACACTTGGGGGCTAATGTCTGCCAAAGCAATTTTTTATGACTCTTATATGTTTCAAGTCCCAAGTGTTTTACAAAGTAACAACACTTGGCACTTGGGGGCTAATGCATGATACTCAGAAAGTTTCTCAAGATTAAGCCGGATTGCAATACTTATTGGGACAAGTAAAAGATAGTTATGAAGTGAAGTACCAGTTCATTTATGATAAATTGAGTCGGCCCTTGGGGACTACAGGTGAAGTTTACACTACGTTGTTGGACTTTCGAAAAGCTTAGAGAGAAAGTATCAACCTATATCATAAAGTCTACAGATCATTCAGGTTCATCATCCGAAGACTTGGGGGCTGGCAGAGTATAATCGAAAACTTATATGATGGAAAATAGACCCGGGGGCCATAGCTTTCACTAGAGGCTTCTCCCAACATAGCAAATAATATAGTGGGTGAACAAATTACTACCGAGCAATTGATAGAAAAGTGCAAAGTTATGACGATATCTAAGGTAATGATCATGAATATAGGCATCACATCCGTGTCAAGTAGACCGAAACGATTTTGCATCTACTATTGTTACTCCACACATCGACTGACTCCTGCCTGCATCTAGAGTATTAAGTTCATGAAGAATGGAGTAACGCATTAAGTAAGATGAGATGATGTAGAGGCATTAACTCAAGCAATATGATGAAAACCCCATCTTTTTATCCTCGATGGCAACAATACAATACGTGCCTTGCTGCCCCTACTGTCACTGGGAATGGACACCGCAAGATTGAACCCAAAGCTAAGCACTTCTCACATTGCAAGAAAAATCAATCTAGTTGGCCAAACCAAACCGATAGTTCAAAGAGAATTACAAAGATATCAAATCATGCATATAAGAATTCAGATGAGATTCAAATAATATTCATAGATAAGCTGATCATAAATCCACAATTCATCAGATCTCGACAAATACACCGCAAAAAAGTATTACATCAGATATATCTCCAAGAATGCCGAGGAGAACATGGTATTGAGAATCAAAGAGAGAGAAGAAGCCATCTAGCTACTAGCTATGGACCCGTAGGTTTGAGGTAAACTACTCACGCTTCATCAGAAGGGCAATAGAGTTGATGTACAAGCCCTCCATGATCGAATCCCCCTCCGGCAGGGTGCCGAGAAAGGTCCCTAAATGGGATCTCACGGGTATAGAAGGTTGCGATGGTGGAAAAGTGTTTTCGTGGATGCCTCTGGTGGTTTGGGGATATTTGGGAATATATAGGCGAAAGAATTAGGTCAGGAGGGTCACGGGGAACCCCCAAGGGTGGGGGGCGCACACTCCATCCTTGTGGCCACCTCGTGGCTCCTTCGACTTCATATCCAAGTCTCTTGGTTGTCTTCTGGTCCAAGAAAAATGATCGCGAATGTTTCATTCCGTTTGGACTCCGTTTGGTATTCCTTTTCCGCGAAACTCAAAAACAAGAAAAAACAAAACCTGGCACTGGGCTCTAGGTTAATAGGTTAGTCCCAGAAATAATATAAAATAGCATATTAATGCATATAAAACATCAAAAATAGATAATATAATAGCATGGAACAATCAAAAATTATAGATATGTTGGAGACGTATCAGCAGCCGAAGGACGACCAGGTCCCAATGGAGCATGCAGCCGAGGATGAGCCGGCGCCACCTGATACGTCTCCAGCGTATCTATAATTTTTTATTGTTCCATGCTATTACAGTATCAATCTTAGATGTTTTATATGCAATTACAAGCAATTGTATATCATATTTTGGGACTAACCTATTAACTTAGTGCCAAGTGTCAGTTGCTATTTTTTTACTCTTTTTGGTTTTTCAGAATATTAGTACCAAACGGAAGTCCAAATGCCACGAAACGTTTTGTAGATTTTTTCTAGTCAAAAGAGACCCTAGAAGCTTCAGGAGAGGGCCAGAAGATGAATGAGTAGCCCACTAGGCACCAGGGCATGCCCTAGTGGCTTGTGGGGCCCATGTTCACCCTTTTGACCTAATTCCGCCTCTATAAATTCTCTAAAATCGAGAAACCAACAGAGAGACACCCAAAATACTTTTTCTGCCGCCGCAAGTTCCTATTCTCAAAAGATCCCATCTGGGGCCTTTTCTGGCACTCCTCCGGAGGGGAATCAACCACGGAGGGGTTTTACATCAACCTTGCCGCCCCTCCGGTGATGTGTGAGTAGTTTACTACAGATCTACGGGTCCATAGCTAATAGGTAGACGGCTTCTTCTTCTCTCTTTGATCTTCTATACAATGTTCTCCTCGATCTTCTTGGAGATCTATTCGATGTAATACTTTTTATGGTGTGTTTGTTGGGATTAGATGAATTGTGAGTTTATGATCAGATTATCTATGAATATTATTTGAGTCTTTTCTGAACTCTTTTATGCATGATTGTTATTGTTGGAAATATGCCCTAGAGGCAATAATAAAATGGTTATTATTGTATTTCCTTGTTCATGATAATTGTCTATTGTTCATGCTATAATTGTATTAACCGGAAACCGTAATACATGTGTGAATACATATACCACAACATGCCCCTAGTAAGTGAAAGTGCGTTATATCGACTAGAGGGGGGGTGAATAGGAGATTTTTATGAAATTCTTCACTGAGGAATTTGCCGGTGAGGAAATTCCTTAGCGAAGAACTACTAGCAGCGGAATAAGTACTCAAAAGTAAACATAACAGAATACAAGCATAGTCATCATGATGAAATGAAGACAGGCACAGAGTACAAGAAGCGTAATCACAGGATAACATAGGATGAAGACAAACAGACTGAAGAAATTGAACCGAGGAAATTGAGAAAGTCTTCAGTCAAAGTCTTCAAACACAAATATGAACAAACACACAACACAGTTGTGAGGAAATGAAAGAGTTGAGGGAATAGAACCAGTAAGCTTGGTGAAGACAATGATTTGGTAGACCAGTTCCAACTGTTGTCTCAGTTGTACGTCTGGTTAGAGCGGCTGAGTATTTAAACTCGAGGACACACAGTCTCGGACACCCAGTCCTGAACACGCAGCTCAGGACACCCAGTCCTCACCGTATTCTCCTTGAACTAAGGTCACACAGACCTCGTCCAATCACTCGTGGTAAGTCTTCAGGCGACTTCCAAACCTTCACAAACTCGGTTACTCGGTGATCCACAATTCCTCTTGGATGCTCTAGACCATGACACCTAACCGTATGGAAGAAGCACAGTCTTCAAAGGTAACAAGCGTCGGATCCACGCAGGATCAATCTCTTTAGTGATGCTCAATCACTTGGGGTTTGTAGGTGTTTGGGTTTTGGGTTTTTGGTTTTTCCTCACTTGATGATTTTCGCTCAAAGTCCTCAGAGGATGGGTTGCTCTCAAATGACAAGTGTCAGTTTCTCTCGGAGCAGCCAACCAACTAGTGGTTGTAGGGGGTGGCTATTTATATCCTAGGGAGCAGCCCGACATGATAAGACATAAATGCCCTTCAATGATATGACCGTTAGGTGGATAGATATTTTGGGACAGCTGGCGCATAGCACAGCAACGGTCGGAATTTTGAGTAGCAAAATCCTCAGGGCTATCATGTTCCTCACTGTGTAGGCAATCCGCACTGGCGAATTCCTAACTCCTCAGTCAGGACAAATTCCTCAGAGACCAGAAGAACTTCGTCTCTGTCACTGAAGAAATTGACTGAACTGTATGAGATTTCCAATGGCTTCACTCGAAGGGATTGGTAGGTGTAGGATTTTGAGTTGAGCATCACATGGAAATTTTTCCTTAGTATTTCCTCGAGCCCCTTTAACAGTACGGTGTTTCCTATGACTCAATAAAGAGAAAAACAAAACTATGAAAATGAAAGTCTTCAAGCTTCATATTCCTCGAATGAATACCAAGTCTTCACGGTCACACCAAGTTCTTCACTTTCAAAGTCTTCAGAAAGTCTTTAGTCGAAGAACTTCATTTTTAGGGGTCAACTTTCTCTGTAAATATCAAACTCCTCATAGACTTATAGACCTGTGTATACTCATAAACATATTAGTCCCTTAACCTATAAGTCTTCAATACACCAAAATCACTAAGGGGCACTAGATGCACTTACAATCTCCCCCTTTTTGGTGATTGATGACAATATAGGTTAAGTTTTCAACGGGGATAAACATATGAATTTTAACTACTAATATTGAAGAATTTGATTGCAAGATATAGAGGAACTCCCCCTGAAGATGTGCATAGTGAGGAATTTGCTTTTGAAGTAATGCACACTTGAAGAGTTGAATCATGGAGATCTCCCCCTATATCTTGTAATTCATACACGCATTTAACATATAATATGAAGAATTTGAATTGCATGATGAAATATGGTGCCTGATGAAATTCAGCATGCGTGCAATAATATTAACGAGGAATAAGCATGCATAATAGTGCATCAAGGTATCAGAGCATAGTGCATCAAAAGTATCAGAGTACCATCGGGTATCGGGTTTAAGATTACAACTTGATCCAATAAAGTTTCAGAAGAACGAGAGTTGTAACTTAGCAAAAAAAATGCCCATATAATAGACCCGTTTGAAGACTAACTCATATTTCTCCCCCTTTGTCATCGAATGACCAAAAGGTTCGAAAATGAGGACTAACGCCCCTGAAGATAATCATGTTGATGAAGGAGTGCCGGCGTTGTTGGGGTCGTTTGTTGATGTAGGGCCTGCCGCAGTGTCTTCCAAATCTTCATGTTCATCAGTGTCACGTGATGAAGAATATGAGATGGCCACCAGAGAAGGAACCTTGACCTTCTTGAATTTCTTCGGTGGAGGTGCAGACCAGTCAAAATCTTCATTGAGACCCATGTTCTTCAGATCTTCTTCACCATACAGATGTGACAGGATTGCCCAGGTGCGACCGAAGACTTGATGGAGGTAGTAGTGGTTTTTCTTCACTGCATTGTGTGTGGCAGTCATGTTGTGAAGAAGTGAACCAAATTGATGCTTAACCCATTTGTGATTTCGATCCACCTTCTGGTGAAGACTAAGCAGAAGTTCTCGGTCAGTCATCACATGTGGAGCAGTGGCTTGAGGAGTGGACTTTGGTGCATTGGCAGAGTCATGTGTGGCAGAGTCATCATTGGTGGAATAAGATGCAGCTTTGCGAAACTGACCATCCAATAGATGAATGCCTTCATCTATTATAGCTGGTGCCTTGCCCTTTCCATCAACTGAGGAATATGTCTGCTTGAGGACTTCAATTGGGGGCAAGTAGCTGAGGTGATTCTGGAAATCAGCTTTGTAGTTGAGTGAAGACCTTGTCCCGAGGAATCTCATAATCCAAGGTGCATAAGGCTTCAGCTCAAACAGAGACAGTGCAACATTGGCCATAGTCCTCATGAAGAAATCGTGATAATTGACAAGAATGCCATGAACGATGTTGAATACCAGATTCTTCATGATGCCAACAATTTCCTTATAAGATGAGTCGTGGCCTTTGATGGGACTGATTGTCCTTGTAAGAATATGATAGACAGTTCTAGGCACGTACAGCAATTCCTTCACGAGGAATTTGGTTCTTGGTGCTTGACCTGGCTTCAAAGGTTTCATCAGCACATGCATGTAATGATGTGTGAGCTCAGGTTCACTGTAGATGCAGCGAGCTTCTTCAAGGGGAGGACTGAGTGGTAGAGCACGAAGCAATTCAAAGGCTGGTGCAGTGTAGTGAGTGTTTTTAGACATCCAGTCCAGCACCCATGAATTCACATCTTCAGCATCTCCGGTGATGTGCAGCGTTGCATAGAATTGAAGAATCAGTTCTTCATTCCAATCGTAGATGTCAGAGCAAAAGTTTAGCAGTCCAGCATTGTGAAGAACACTGAGGACTGGTGCGAAGCACGGCAGAGATTCCATATCCATGTGAGGAATATGCTCATGGTAGAAAATCTTCTCCTTGTTGAACAACACTGAGGAATAGAAATTGGCTTGACTAGCAGTCCAGAAATGCCTCTTCCTAATGCGAGCAGAGTCATATGGGTTGTAATCTTCGAAGAATACCTGCTCACCGAAGAAATCATCAGCCTTGAACTTTTGCTTGCGTGAGAATGGATCCTTTGGCTTCGGCAGAGGAGTGTCAGTGAGTTGCATCATGACCTCAGGAATCTCAATCGCAGGTTCTTCAGGCTGAGGAATTTCAGGTTCCTCCTCAGTGGCAGTCTGCGTCATTGGTTGTTCAGCGGCAGCAGTTTCTTCAGCGCTAGTGGCTGGAATTTCCTCATGGACAGATGCAGTGGGATGAGTTTCTTCAGAGCCCATGTGAACAGTTTGTGTGGGGGACTGAGGCATTTGCTGTAGAGGGGTGAACATTGGAGAGTTTGGATGCTGACTTTCCCAGAATTCATCACTGATTACGGGTGTGGAGCAGCCAATGTCCACATCTTCATCTTCCATTTCTTCAACGCCAGCCGCTTCAGCTGTGAACTGAGGCATAGGCGAGGAGATGATAGGTGTTGAAGGGATCGCATCCACTTCAATTTCTTCATCCAACGGTTCAGATAAAGCAACAGAAGGAGTTTCTTCATCAGATCCGCTAGGGATCACATATTCTTTATCAAAAGAAACAAGGTCCTTTGATGGCCTGGTTGAGATGGGAACAACATCAATCGGAGTTGCAAATGAACTTGTCATAGGCTTCATTTTCTTTGGAGCTGAAGAATCTGAAGCAGCTGATGCTTTCCTTTTCTTCATTGTAGCACGCTCTGTAGCCTTGGTATTCTTCACATCTGATGCAGATGGAGGGATTGGAGTTGAAGTTGGTGCAGGAGCAGCTGAGGAATCTGGTTGATTTTCTTCAGCCACAACTGATGCAGTTGCCCTGAGCTCTTCAGTTTCTTCAGGCACACCACTAGTGGGTGCCCTAGCAATTTCTTCAGCGATTGGAATGCAGTCATCAGCCCTGGAACTCACATTATCTTTAGCAGTCTGATGGTCATCAGCGGTGTTGGCATTTTCTTCAGTAGGCTGAGCAGATGCTTCAGCCTGAGGAATTTCCTGTTGCATTGGGGCTGCAACATTGGATGTGAAGTTATCCGCAAGTTTCACAAAACGAACCTTGGCTCCAAGCCAATCAGTGCGATATGCGTCAAAGTTATCATTGAGTTTCTTAATCTCAGTTTGAATAGTGACAAGTTCTTCAGTTGTCATAGAGATAACGTTTTTCTTCAGATAGCGCTCTTTCTTGTACTGCGCTTTCTTGATCTACCGGGCCTTCTCAAATTTCCACTTTTCTTCTTGAATGAAGTGGGTCAGCATGTAACTCTGTCCAGGAGTCAGCTTGAAGTCAGGCATGGGAGTGTTGGGGTCCTTGTGCCAATCATTAATGTAGTCGAGGATCAACTTGGGATCCAAAAGCAGTGGCACATCTGATCCTTTGGCTCTAGCGGCCCTGACTTGCCTGTCTCTGATGATTTCTGCAAGTTCATCATCATCAGCTTCGTCTTCATCAGACGGCACATGGAAGGCGACTTGCTTCTTCTGAGGAATAGGGCGAGGACCTCGTCCAGCAGTGGCCTTAGTCTTCAGTAGAGAGGGTCCCGTTGAGGAAGTTGGTGTAGCTGAGGAACTAGCTGAGACACCTGAGGCAATGGAGATGTCGACAGTCCTTTGGCACGAGGCAAGATGCACAGGTGCTGAGGATTTAGTCAGAACAGCTGAGGACTTTGGAGGAATAGGAGCAGCATGAGGAATTTGCCGTGAGGGCTTTGAGGATTCTGGCCGTGAGGGCATTGCTGAGGAACTTGGCCTTGAGGACATTGTTGGTGAAGCACTTGGCTTGCGCGCAGGCTTATTTGACATAGCCTTCTTTGGCTTAACAGCAAAGGCCTCAGCAGAGGGATCAGCAGCAGAGTCTTCATTAAATTTCCTCACTGCTTCTCTGGCTTGCTTAGCCAGCTTGGCTTGGCGCTTGGCCCATTCATCAGGATAGTCCTCATCGCGCTTGAGGCTGGTGGGATCTGCTATTTGGCCAGGTGCTAATGGAGCTCTTGGGCATGGAGGATTGAGTGCGAATTTCTTCATGTACTTTGGAGTTACATACCTGTACTCCCTCCATTCTCTTGCCCATCTCCTTTCTATCGTCTCTATGCGCACCTTGCGCTGATTTTTGTCCTGTTTTCCAAACTTGGCCTCATCAGGAGTGCATTAATCTTTGTATATGTCCTCAGGGATCTCAAAGGCCGTCATAACCTCAGGCTTCTTTCCTCCTTTCTATGGCCTCTTACCGTCAGCCATTTTCTTCAGTTGAGGAATTTGACCAATTGAATTCTCTGAAGAAGTATGCAACTTTTCTTTGAGGAACGCTGCAAATGAGTTAAGTTGATGAGAAGCTAGTGATTCAGCAGCTGACATGAGTACCTGTGAACAGAGTATAGTTGCGAGGAATTTCGAGAGGTCATATGCGTTCTCAGAAGTTTTTTCAAAAAGAACAAGTTTGAGGAATTTGACTAGATGAGTCTTGAAGATTTTCACTAAGCGTTCTTTGTCTTAGGTTCCAGAGTTGTATAGATCGAAGATCCACACAATTGAGGAATCTTGAAGAAAAATGATGCGTAGAGAAACGAATCAAGAACAGATGACTTGTGAGGTGTTTAGTGTGTGAAACTATGAAGAAAAACACCTTTGAAGATTTTGAAGATAGTCATTCGAATCAACGAGGGTAGTAAAAGTGACTTTTAATTACCCTGGACGAAGAACATGATGAAATGGAGTGAGGAGATGTGAAGTTCGTCTGTGTGCAGATCTTCCACGCCCTAACTTGGCGGAGGAAGACGGCTACAGCGGCGGCGGAGTGAAGATTTCCGCGGTCGGCGCGAGTACGTCGGCGACGAGGTTGAGGCAATGAAGCTCTTCCTCACCGGCAGCGATGAAGTAGCGGCGGTGCTAGGGTTTGAGAAGCTCGAGCTGGAGAGAGATCGAGCGGAGTAAAAGAACTGAGGAAGGGAAGGAGGGGTATTTATAGCCACGGTGAAAAACTGCTCACCCGAAGAAATTGGACGAACGTGCCCCTGACCCTTCTCATTCGCATGACATGTGTCACCCACGTAGTGAGAGGTGGAGATCGTGTTAGATCGTGGGTGAGTGGATAAGTATATCGTGGGATGCGGAACGGTTTGAGCGGTAAAGCCAAAAATTTCGATAAGATCGGTTTTAAAGTTCCGTTCGCAATTTCTTCAGCTGACAAGGTCACAGTGAAGATTTTGAATGAGTTTCAAATAGAACGCACATGAAGAATTTGTGAACAGATTTGGTTGAGTATAGCATAGAGGGGAAGGGTCCGATCACATTCACTTAGCAGAAAACCAACTTGAAGAAATAGCAATAAGTGAATGCTGTAGAGAACATAAACTCATATATATATATATATATATATATATATATATATATATATATAGCAAATCAAGAGAAACGACAGAAACAGTGAAGACTATGCAAAGTTGAAGAATATGAACAATTTGAGGAATCTCAACTTTTGGTGGTGGCGTGACCCACCGTATAAGAATGATGATTTTAGACACCGCGTACAATTATCGTAGGGTTCTGAGAATCAAATTCTTCATTAATTTCTTCACACTAGGAGTGTTATTCTTCATTGATTGAAGAAAAACGTTTCTTCATGTGTTGCACATCTAAGTCATCAATTTTGCATAAGTGTTAGGATGAGTGTCCTTTTCAAAGAACATTCGAAGATTCTAGGATATTTAGCTCACATCGCAACTTGCTAAATCTCTTCTCATCCAAGGGCTTTGTGAAGATATCGGCTAGCTGTTCTTCAGTCTTCACATGCTCAATAGAAATGTTGCCCTTCAACACATGATCATGAAGAAAATGATGACGAATCTGAATGTGCTTTGTCTTCGAGTGCTGAACTAGGTTGTGAGCAATCTTGATGGCACTCTCATTGTCACAGAAGAGAGGCACATTCTTCATGTTGACGTCGTAGTCCTTGAGAGTTTGCTTCATCCATAGCAATTGGGCACAGCAAGAACCAGCGGCAATGTACTCAGCTTCAGCAGTAGATAATGATACGCAGTTCTGTTTCTTCGAGGACCAATAGACCAAAGATCGTCCGAGGAAATGACATGTACCCGATGTTGACTTGCGTTCCACACGATCACCATCATAGTAAGAGTCAGAATATCCAATGAGATCAAAAGCCGAGCCCTTGGGGTACCATAATCCAAGTGTTGGTGTGTGAGCTAGATACCGAAGAATATGCTTCACAACCTTATGGTGTGATTCCTTCGGTGTAGCTTGAAATCGGGCACACATGCAAACACTAAGCATTATATCTGGCCTAGATGCACATAAGTACAATAAGGAACCTATCATGGAGCGGTATAGCTTATGATCGAAGTCAATACCATTTTCATCAATGCACAGATGGCCATTTATGGGCATAGGAATTTTGACGCCTTTGCAATCTTGCATGCCGAATTTCCTCAGTACATCCTTGAGGTATTTCTCCTAAGATATGAATATGCCATTGCGTTGTTGACAAATTTGAAGACCTAAGAAGAATTTCAACTCTCCCATCCTAGACATTTGATATTCTTCACTCATCATATAGGCAAATTCATCACTATAACATTGGCCAGTACATCCAAAGATAATATCATCAACATATACTTGGCACCCAAACAATTCACCATCATAAGATTTAGTGAAAAGAGTAGGGTCGAGTGAACCAGGTTTGAAGCCTTTCTTCATGACGAGTTCCTTCAAGGTATCATACCAAGCCCGTGGGGCCTGCTTGAGGCCATAGAGGGCCTTGTTGAGTCTGAAGACTTTGTCAGGATTCTTTGGATCTTCAAAACCCGGGGGTTGAGCAACATATACTTCTTCCTCAAGCTTACCATTGAGGAATGCACTTTTCACATCCATTTGATATAAAGTGATATCATGATGGTTAGCATAAGCAAGTAATATGCGAATAGCCTCAAGTCTAGCAACAAGTGCAAAAGTTTCATCGAAATCAATTCCTTCAACCTGTGTGTAGCCTTGAGCTACAAGCCGTGCCTTATTCCTCACCACAAGACCATTTTCATCTTGATTGTTGCGGTAGATCCACTTTGTGCCGATGATATTGTGCTTGCGAGGATCTGGACGTTTGACCAGTTCCCAGACATTGTTGAGCTCGATCTGATGTAATTCTTCTTGCATGGCCTGAATCCACTCAGGCTCCAGAAATGCTTCATCTACCTTAGTGGGCTCTGTAATAGAGACAAAAGCATAGTGCCCACAAAAGTTAGACAAATGTGAAGCTTTTGAGCGTGTGAGAGGACCTGGCGCTTTGATGTCATTGATGATCTTTTCAACTTGCACTTCTTTTGCAATGCGAGGATGAGCTGGTTGTCATTGAAGAGTTTGATCAACGTTTTCTTCAGCACCATTTTCTTCAGCATTTTCTTCAGGTGTATTAGCTCGACGTTCTTCATGTTCTGGAATGAATTCTTCAGCATATTCTTCAGTAGGAATGACATCCTCAGTAGCCTTGAACTTGATAGTTTCCTCAGGTGCTGGTTCATGTATCACAGTAGGTAGGTGCTCTCTTTGCGAGCCATTAGTTTCATCGAACCGCACATCTGCAGTTTCAACAACTTTGTGAAGAACGTTGTTGAAGACTCTGTAGGTGTGTGAGTCCTTTCTGTAACCAAGCATAAAACCTTCATGTGCTTTCGGTGCAAATTTTGAGTTGTGATGAGGATCTCTAATCCAACATTTAGCACCGAAGACTTTGAAATAACTTACATTGGGTTTCTTATCAGTGAGGAGTTCATAGGTAGTCTTTTTGAAGAATTTGTGAAGATATACTCTGTTGATGATGTGGCACGCAGTATCAATTGCCTCAGTCCAGAAACGACGAGGCATTTTGTATTCATCAAGCATAGTGCGAGCCATCTCAGCAAGAGTCATGTTCTTGCGCTCCACGACGCCATTCTGCTGAGGAGTGTAAGGAGCAGATAACTCATGAGTAATACCAAGTTCATCAAGATAGTCACCGAGACCAGAATTCTTGAATTCAGTGCCATTGTCACTTCTGATGTGCTTGATCTTCACACCAAAGTTGGTTGAAGCCCTCGAGGAAAATCGTTTGAAGACTTCCTGCACTTCATGTTTGTAAGTAACAAGGTGTACCCATGTGTAGCGAGAATAATCATCAACAATAACAAAGCCATATTGAGATGCTTCATTTGAAATAGCAGAATAATGATTAGGACCAAAGAGATCCATGTGAAGCAATTCAAATGGGCGAGTGGTGGTCATGATAGTCTTTGCTGGATGCTTGGCCTTGGTCATCTTCCCAGCTTCACAGGCTCCGCATAGGTGATCCTTGAGGAATTTGACATTCTCGATGCCAATGACATGCTTTTTCTTCGCAAGCGTGTGCAAATTCCTCATGCCTGCATGACCAAGTCGTCGATGCCAGAGCCAGCCTTCTGAAGCTTTTGCAAGTAAGCACACGGCTGGTTGTGGTTCTATAGAGAAATCAACAATATACAGGTCTCCTCTCCTAAAGCCTTCGAAGACTTTGGAATTGTCAGCTTCCATAACCACAACACAACGGTACTTGCCAAAGACAACAACCATATCAAGATCACAAAGCATTGAGACAGACATAAGGTTGTATCCTAAGGACTCAACAAGCATGACTTTGTCCATGTGTCGATCCTTTGTAATCGCAACCTTACCTAGACCCAATACCTGACCTTTTCCTTTGTCAGCAAAGATGATATGCTTCAGATGCGACGGAGATAATGGAGCATCCATCAATAAATTCTTGTCACCAGTCATGTGGTTTGTACATCCACTATCGAGGACCCACTCAGTGGCTTTGGGTTGATCATCCTGCAGATGAATTAGTGCAGCTTACAAACTCATATACTTCATCAGTGAAGAATATGACATCAATTCATCAGATCAATTTCATCAAGTAAAAGAACTAATAACGCAATATGAGGGTGTGAGAAATGAAGGTTCATTTCTTCATGATTAGCATGCGTCCTATCAGGCATGCTCAGGTCTCCAGCAAATTCTTCAGATGATTACGTACGTCTGGAGACCTGACCCTGGAGAAGAGATTAGTTCTTTTTCTTCACCACCCACATCTGAAGGGGTGGCAAAGAGTTCATCATTCTACGAGCTCCATATGAGAAGGATGGCATAGAAGCCAGTCCATTTCGTTTCACATAAGAGGGGTTAGAGTAAGCATAAGAGTATGCAGAGAAATTCTTCGAGGACTTATGGACATAATGATTTGAAGAATAATGCACATATCCATAATCCTTAGATCTTCCCTGCGAAACAGATGAGTTAGCACGTTGATGTTCATATGAGGACTTTGATCCATATGAGGAATTTGGTCCGTATGAGGACTTGAATCCATATGAAGAATTTGGTCCATATGAAGAATTTGATCTGGGGTTCCTATTCTTCACAGGTGCCGTCATGATGACATTCACCTGAAGATTTTCAAGGCATCTTTTGGGAACCCAGATTTTCTTCATAGGGGAGTCGTTCCTGCAGTTAGTGCCAATATATCTAGCAAATACTTCACCATTCTGATTTTTGAACAGTTTATAGTTGGAGTCAATTAACTCATCATCGGAATGAGGAGATTCACATGCAAATCTAGATAAGTTAGATGGATCAACTGGAGGTCCCTTTGCAGCCACCCATGTAGTTTTTGGGTACTACTCAGGCTTCCAATATGCACCATCAGCATTGAGTTTCCTCTCAAAGGCGATACCCTCTTTCCTAGGGTTCCTGTTGAGGATCTGCTTTTTAAGCACATCACAAAGAGCCTGATGCCCTTTGAGGCTTTTGTACATGCCTGTCATGTACAATTCCTCCAGCCCTGCATCGTTAGTGATACTAGTAATGTCCTCAGATGAGGAATTAGTGATAGCAGAGGCATGTGAAGAATTTGAAACATTAACAGCATTTGAACATTCAGGTGAAGAATTAGCAGATTCACGTTCAATGCACTTCAAGCATGGAGGAACAAATTCTTCCTGAGAAGCGCTGATTTGTTGAGCAAGTAATGAATCACGCTCCTTCTGAAGATCTTCATAACTCACTCTTAGCTTCTCAAGGTCTTGCTTTCTTTGAAGAAATTCATAAGAAAGCTTCTCATGATCGGATAAGAGAGTGTTATGATGACTTTGAAGATTGTCAAACCTAGTCTGAAATCTCTGAAGATTTTCAGTCAGGGCTTTAGTGCGATCCATTTCTTCACCCAACATATCATCACTTTTGTCTAGCATGTTTTGAACCTTTTCTAAAGCCCTTTGTTGTTTTACAACAATCTTAGCAAGTTTAGAATAGCTGGGCTTAAGATTTTCATCAGATTCATTCTCACTTGATTCAGATGAGGTATATTTGAGTACCTTGGCACCCTTTGCCATGAAGTAGTAGGTGGGAGCGTAGTCATCATCCCCTTCATCAACTTTGTTGGTGAGGTTATTTTCTTCAGTGTTGAAGATAGACTTGCTGACGAATGCAGTAGCAAGAGCGAGGCTCGCCACTCCGGATTCGGACTCCTCAGATGACTCCTCTTCCTCATTTTCTTCAGATTCAGCCTCAGAGTCCATTTCCTTGCCAATGAATGCCCTGGCCTTCTTGGAGCTGCTCTTCTTGTGATATGAAGGCTTTGAGGATTTTGATGATGAGGATTTTGAGGATTTCTTCTTTTTCTTCGCATCATCAGAACTGTAATCCTTGTATTTCTTCTTCTTTGATTCCTTTTCCCATTGAGGACAGTCTTGAATGTAATGTCCAGGCTTCTTGCATTTGTGGCAGAGCCTCCTCTTGTAGTCACTTGATGAGGAATCATTGCTCCTTGAGGGTCTTCCAAGGTGACCACGCCTTGAGAACTTTTGGAACTTCTTCATGAGCAGGGCCAGATCATGGCTCAGTTCTTCAGGATCACCAAGGCTGCTACCAGAGTCTTCATCTTCGGACTCAGATACTGCCTTGGCCTTTAGTGCACGTGATCTGCCATAGCTTGAACCATAGAGATCTCTCTTTTCAGCAAGTTGGAACTCATGAGTATTTAGCCTCTCGAGAATATCAATGGGATCAAGTGACTTGTAATCAGCACGTTCTTGTATCATCAATGCCAGAGTGTCAAATGAGGAATCAAGCGATCTCAGCAATTTCTTCACCACCTCATGGTCGGTGATGTCAGCGGCACCAAGTGCTTGAAGCTCATTTGAGATGTCAGTGAGGCGATCGAAGGTTTGTTGAACATTTTCATTGTCGAGTCTTTTGAAGCAGTTGAAGAGATTGCGAAGAACATCAACTCGAGAGTCACGCTGAGTTGAGACTCCTTCATTCACTTTGGACAACCTGTCCCAGATAAGCTTAGCTGTCTCCAAAGCGCTCACTCTACCATACCGTCCTTTGCTCAGATGGCCACATACGATATTCTTCGCTTGAGAGTCGAGTTGCTTGAATCTCTTCACATCAGCAGCATTCGGAGAAGGTGTGACTGAGGGAACACCATTTCCCACAACATACCAGAGATCGTTATCAATTACTTCAAGATGCATTCGCATCTTATTCTTCGAGTAGGGGTAGTCCATCCCATCGAAGGTAGGACACCCAGCAGAGACCTTGATCATACCTGCAGTCGACATAGCTAAAACTCCAGGCGGTTAAACCAAAATCACACAGAACAAGGGAGTACCTTGCTCTGATACCAATTGAAAGTGCGTTATATCGACTAGAGGGGGGGTGAATAGGCGATTTTTATGAAATTCTTCACTGAGGAATTTGCCAGTGAGGAAATTCCTTAGCGAAGAACCACTAGCAGCGGAATAAGTACTCAAAAGTAAACATAACAGAATACAAGCATAGTCATCATGATGAAATGAAGACAGGCACAGAGTACAAGAAGCATAATCACAGGATAACACAGGATGAAGACAAACAGACTGAAGAAATTGAACTGAGGAAATTGAGAAAGTCTTCAGTCAAAGTCTTCAAACACAGATATGAACAAACACACAACACAGTTATGAGGAAATGAAAGAGTTGAGGGAATAGAACCAGTAAGCTTGGTGAAGACAATGATTTGGTAGACCAGTTCCAACTGTTGTCTCAGTTGTACGTCTGGTTGGAGCGGCTGAGTATTTAAACTTGAGGACACACAGTCCCGGACACCCAGTCCTGAACACGCAGCTCAGGACACCCAGTCCTCACCGTATTCTCCTTGAACTAAGGTCACACAGACCTCGTCCAATCACTCATGGTAAGTCTTCAGGTGACTTCCAAACCTTCACAAACTCGGTCACTCGGCGATCCACAATTCCTCTTGGATGCTCTAGACCATGACGCCTAACCATCTGGAAGAAGCACAGTCTTCAAAGGTAACAAGCGTCGGATCCACGCAGGATCAATCTCTTCAGTGATGCTCAATCACTTGGGGTTTGTAGGTGTTTGGGTTTTGGGTTTTTGGTTTTTCCTCACTTGATGATTTTCGCTCAAAGTCCTCAGAGGATGGGTTGCTCTCAAATGACAAGTGTCAGTTTCTCTCGGAGCAGCCAACCAACTAGTGGTTCTAGGGGGCGGCTATTTATAGCCTAGGGAGCAGCCCGACATGATAAGACATAAATGCCCTTCAATGATATGACTGTTAGGTGGATAGATATTTTGGGACAGCTGGCGCATAGCACAGCAACGGTCGGAATTTTGAGTAGCAAAATCCTCAGGGCTATCATGTTCCTCACTGTGTAGGCAATCCGCACTGGCGAATTCCTAACTCCTCAGCCAGGACAAATTCCTTAGAGACTAGAAGAACTTCGTCTGTGTCACTGAAGAAATTGACTGAACTGTATGAGATTTCCAATGGCTTCACTTGAAGGGATTGGTAGGTGTAGGATTTTGAGTTGAGCATCACGAGGAAATTTTTCCTTAGTATTTCCTCGACCCCCTTTAACAGTATGGTGTTTCCTATGACTCAAGAAAGAGAAAAACAAAACTATGAAAACGGAAGTCTTCAAGCTTCATATTCCTCGAATGAATACCAAGTCTTCATGGTCACACCAAGTTCTTCACTTTCAAAGTCTTCAGAAAGTCTTTATCAGAGAACTTCATCTTTAGGGGTCGACTTTCCCTGTAAATATCAAACTCCTCATAGACTTATAGACCTGTGTACACTCATAAACATATTAGTCCCTTAACCTATAAGTCTTCAATACACCAAAATCACTAAGGGGCTCTAGATGCACTTACAGTAAGCCTCTAGTTGACTAGCTCGTTGATCAATAGATGGTCATGGTTTCCTGACCATGGACATTGGATGTCATTGATAACGGGATCACATCATTAGGAGAATGATGTGATGGACAAGACCCAATCCTAAGCCTAGCACAAGATCGTATAGTTTGTCTGCTAAAGCTTTTCTAATGTCAAGTATTATTTCCTTAGGCCATGAGATTCTGCAACTCCCGGATACCGTAGGAATGCTTTGGGTGTACCAAACGCCACAATGTAACTGGGTGGCTATAAAGGTGCACTACGGGTATCTCCGAAAGTGTCTGTTGGGTTGGCACGAATGGAGACTGGGATTTGTCACTCCGTGTAAACGGAGAGGTATCTCTGGGCCCACTCGATAGGACATCATCATAATGTGCACAATGTGACCAAGGAGTTGATCACGGGATGATGTGTTACGGAACGAGTAAAGAGACTTGCCGGTAACGAGATTGAACGAGGTATCGGGATACCGACAATCGAATCTCGGGCAAGTATCATACCGATAGACAAAGGGAATTGTATATGAGATTGATTAAATCCTCGACATCATGGTTCATCTGATGAGATCATCGTGGAACATGTGGGAGCCAACATGGGTATCCAGATCCCGCTGCTGGTTATTGACCGGAGAGTCGTCTTGGTCATGTCTGCATGTCTCCTGAACCCATAGGGTCTACACACTTAAGGTTCGGTGACGCTAGGGTTGTAGAGATATTAGTATGTGGTAACCCGAAAGTTGTTCGGAGTCCCGGATGAGATCCCGGACGTCACGAGGATTTCCGGAATGGTCCAGTGGTGAATATTTATATATAGAAAGTCCAGTTTCGGCCATCGGGAAAGTTTCGGGGGTAATCGGTATTGTACCGGGACTACCAGAAGGGTCCCGGGGGTCCATCGGGTGGGGCCACCTATCTCGGAGGGCCCCATGGGCTGGAATGGGAGGGTAACCTGCCCCTGGCGGGCTGGTGCGCCCCCCCATGGGCCTCCCCTGCGCCTAGGGTTGGGAACCCTAGGGGTGGGGGGCGCCCCACCTGACTTGGGGGGCAAGTCCCCCCTTGGCCGCCGCCCCCTTGGAGATTGGATCTCCTAGGGACGACGCACCCCTATGGGTCCTATATATAGTGGGGGGCAGGGAGGGCAGCCGCACCCAAGTCCCTGGCGCCTCCCTCTCCCTCCGTGACACCTCTCCCTCTTGTTGGTGCTTGGCGAAGCCCTGCCGAGATCCCGCTGCTTCCACCGCCACGCCGTCGTGCTGCTGGATCTCCATCAACCTCTCCTCTACCCTTTTTGGATCAAGAAGGAGGAGACGTCTCTCCGTTCCGTACGTGTGTTGAACGCGGAGGTGCCGTCCGTTCGGCGCTAGGATCATCGGTGATTTGGATCACGACGAGTACGACTCCATCAACCCCGTTCTCTTGAACGCTTCCGCTTAGCGATCTTCAAGGGTATGAAGATGCACTCCCTCTCTCTCATTGCTAGTTTCTCCTAGATTGATCTTGGTGACACGTAGGAATTTTTTTAATTATTGCTACGTTCCCCAACAATGGTATCAGAGCCAGGTCTATGCGTAGATTCTATGCACGAGTAGAACACAAAGCAGTTGTGGGCGATGATTTGTTCAATTTGCTTGCCGTTACTAGTCTTATCTTGATTCGGCGGCATTATGGGATGAAGCGGCCCAGACCGACCTTACACGTACGCTTACGTGAGACTGGTTCCACCGACTGACATGCGCTTGATGCATAAGGTGGCTGGCGGGTGTCTGTCTCTCCCACTTTAGTCGGATCAGATTCGATGAAAAGGGTCCTTATGAAGGGTAAATAGCAGTTGGCATATCACCTTTGTGGTTTTGCGTAGGTAAGAAACGTTCTTGCTAGAAACCCATAGCAGCCACGTAAAACATGCAACGACAATTAGAGGACGTCTAACTTGTTTTTGCAGGGTATGCTATGTGATGTGATATGGCCAAAAGGATGTGATGAATGATATATGTGATGTATGAGATTGATCATGTTCTTGTAATAGGAATCACGACTTGCATGTCGATGAGTATGACAACCGGCAGGAGACATAGGAGTTGTCTTAATTTATTTATGACCTGCGTGTCAATGAAAAGGCCATGTAATTACTTTACTTTATTGCTAATAGTTAGCCATAATAGTAGAAGTAATAGTTGGCGAGACAACTTCATGAAGACACGATGATGGAGATCATGGTGTCATGCCGGTGATGAAGGTGATCATGCCGCACCTCGAAGATGGAGATCAAAAGGCGCAAGATGATATTGGCCATATCATGTCACTTTATGATTTGCATGTGATGTTTGTCATGTTTACATCTTATTTGCTTAGAACGACGGTAGCATATCGCTGAAATTTCAAGAAAAGTGTTCCCCGAACTGTGCACCATTGGGAAGGTTTGTTGTTTCGATGCACCATGTGATGATCAGGTTTGATAGATTCTAACGTTCGCATACAACGGGTGTAAGCCAGATTTACACATGTGAAACACTTAGGTTGACTTGACGAGCCTAACATGTACAGACATGGCCTCGGAACACGGAAGACCGAAAGGTCGAACATGAGTCGTATAGTGGATACGATCAACAAGAAGATGTTCACCGATGATGACTAGTCCGTCTCACGTGATGATCGGACACGGCCTAGTTGACTCGGATCATGTATCACTTAGATGACTAGAGGGATGTCTATCTAAGTGGGAGTTCATTGAATAATTTGATTAGATGAACTTAATTATCATGAACATAGTCAAAAGGTCTTTGCAAATTATGTCGTAGCTCACACTTTGGTTCTACTGTTTTAGATATGTTCCTAGAGAAAATTTAGTAGAGAGTTGACAGTAGCAATTATGCGGACTGGGTCCGTGAACTGAGGATTGTCCTCGTTGCTGCACATAAGGGCTATGTCCTTAATGCACCGCTCAGTGCGTTGAACCTCAAGCGTCGTCTATAGATGTTGGGAAACATCTGACATACACGTTTTGATGACTACGTGATAGTTCACTGCGTAATACTAACGGTTTAGAATTGTGGCACCAAAGACGTTTTTGAAACGTCACAGAACATATGAGATGTTCCAAAGACTGAAATTGAGATTTCAGACTAGTGCCCACGTCAAGAGGTATGAGACCTCTGACAAGTTTCTTAAGCCTGCAAACTAAGGGAGAAAAGCTCAATCATTGAGCATGTGCTCAGATTGTCTGAATACTACAATCGCTTGAATCGAGTGGGAGTTAATCTTCCAGATGAAATAGTGATGATTCTCCATAGTCACTGCCACCAAGCTATTGGAGCTTCATGATGAACTATAACATATCAGGGATAGACATGATGATCCTTGAGCAACTCGCGATGTTTGACACCGCGAAAGTAGAAATCAAGTAGGAGCATCAATTGTTGATGGTTAAACCACTAGTTTTAAGAAGGGCAAGGGAAAGAATGGATACTTCATGAGACGGCAGATCAGTTGCTGCTCTAGTGAAGAAACCCAAGGTTGAACCAAACCCGAGACTAAGTGCTTCTGTAATGAGGGAACAGTCACTGAAGCAGAACTACCCTAGATACTTGGTAGATGAGAAGGCTGGCAAGGTCGACAGAAGTATTTTGGATGTACGTCATATTATTGTGTACTTTACTAGTACTCCTAGTAGCACCAGGGTAATAAATACCGGTTCGGTTGCTAACTCGAAATAAAAGGCTGCGGAGACTAGCTAAAGGTGAGATGACGATATGTGTTGGAAGTGTTGCCAAGGTTGATGTGATCAAACATTGCACGCTCCCTCTACCATCGGGATTGGTGTTAAACCAAAATAATTGTTATTTGGTGTTTGCGTTGAGCATAGACATGATTGGATTATGTTTATGGCCACACGGTTATTCATTTAAGGAGAATAATGGTTAGTCTGTTTATTTGAATAATACCTTCAATGGTCTTGCACCTAAAATGAATGGTTTATTGAATCTCGATCGTAGTGATACACATGTTCATGCCAAAAGATATAAGATAGTAATGATAGTACCACGTACTTGTGGCACCGCCATTTGAGTCATGTTGGTGTAAAACGCATGAAAAAGCTCCACGTTGATGGATCTTTGGACTCACTTGTTTTTGAAAGATTGAGACATGCGAACCATGTCTATTGGTAGATATGCATGAAGAAACTCCATACAGATGGATCGTTTGGACTTACTTCATTTTGAATCACTCGAGACATGCAAATCATACCACATGGGCAAGATGACTGAAAGACCTTGTTTTCAGTAAGATGGAACAAGAAAGCAACTTATTGGAAGTAATACATTTTGATGTGTGCAGTCCAAGGAGTGCTGAGGCACGCAGTGGATATCGTTATGTTCTTACTTCACAGATGATTTGAGTAGATGCTGAGTATATTTGCTTGATGAAACACAAGTCTGAATTATTGAAAGGTTCAAGTAATTTCAGAGTGAAGTTGAAGATCGTCGTGACAAGATGATAAAATGTCTATGATCTGATCATAGAGATGAATATTTGAGTTACGAGTTTGGCACACAATTAAGACATTGTGGAAATTGTTTCACAACTAATACAGCCTGGAACACCATAGTGTGATGGTGTGTCCGAACATCATAACTGCACCCGATTGGATATGGTGCATACCATGATGTCTCTTATCGAACTACCACTATTGTTTATGGGTTTGGCATTATAGACAACCGCACTCACTTTAAATAGGGCACCACACAATTCCATTGAGACGACACTGTATGAACTATGGTTTAGAGAAACCTAAGCTGTCGTTTCTTAAAAGTTTGGGGCTGCGATGCTTATGTGAAAAAGTTTCAGGCTGATAAGCTCGAACCCAAAGCGGATAAATGCATCTTCATAGAATACCCAAAAATAGTTGGGTATAACTCCCATTTCAGATCTGGAAGCAAAAGTGATTGTTTCTAGAAACGGGTCCTTTCTCGAGGAAAAGTTTCTCTCGAAAGAATTGAGTGGGAGGATGGTGGAGACTTGATGAGGTTATTGAACCGTCACTTCAACTAGTGTGTAGCGGGGCACAGGAAGTTGTTCCTGTGGCACCTACACCAATTGAAGTGGAAGCTTATGATAATGATCATGAAACTTCGGATCAAGTCACTACCAAACCTCATAGGTCGACAAGGATGCATGCTACTTCAGAGTGGTACGTAATCCTATCTTGGAAGTCATGTTGCTAGACAACGATGAACCTACGAGCTATGGAGAAGTGATGGTGGGCTCGGATTCCGACGAATGGCTTGAGGCCATAAAATCCGAGAGAGGATCGTTGTATAAAAACAAAGTATAGACTTTGGAAGAACTACTTGATGGTCGTAAGGCTGTTGGGTGCAGATGGATTTTCAAAGGAAGACAGACAATGATGGTAAGTGTCACGATTAAGAAAGCTCAACTTGTCGTTAAGATGTTTTCCGACAAGTTCAAATGAGTTGACTACGATGAGACTTTCTCACTCGTAGCGATGCTAAGAGTCTGTTGGAATTATGTTAGCAGTTACTGCATTATTTATGAAATCTTGCGGATAGGATGTCAAAACATTGTTTCATCGACGTTTTTCTTGAGGAAAGGTTGAATGTGATACAACCAGAAGGTTTTGTCAATCCTGAAAGATGCTAACAAGTATGCAAAGCTCCAGCAATCCTTCTAAGGACTGGAGTAAGCATCTCGGAATTGGAATGTACGCTTTGATGAGATGATCAAAGATTTTGGGTTTATACAAAGTTTATGAGAAACTTGTATTTCCAAAGAAGTGAGTGGGAGCACTATAGAATTTTTGATGAGTATATGTTGTTAACATATTGTTGATCAGAAATGATGTAGAATTTCTGGAAAGCATGCAGGGTTATTTGAAAAGTGTTTTTCAATGGAAAATCTAGATTAAGCTACTTGAACATTGAGCATCAAGATCTATAAGGATAGATCAAAAACGCTTAATAGTACTTTCGAATGAATACATACCGTTACAAGATTTTGAAGGAGTTCAAAATAGATCAACAAAGAAGGTGTTCTTAGCTGTGTTACAAGGTGTGAATATTGAGTAAGACTCAAGACCTGACCACAGCAGAAGAGAGAAAAAGGACGAAGGTCGTCCCCTATGCTTTAGACGTAGGCTCTACAGTATGCTATGATGTGTACTACACCTGAAGTGTGCCTTGCCATGAGTCAGTCAAGGGGTACAAGAGTGATCCAGGAATGGATCACACGACAACGATCGAACTTATCCTTAGTAACTAGTGGACTAAGGAATTTTCTCGGTTATGGAGGTGGTAAAAGAGTTTGTCGTAAAGGGTTACGTCGATGCAAACTTTGACACTAATCCGGATGACTCTGAGTACTAAATCGGATTCGTATAGTAGAACAGTTATTTGGAATAGCTCCAAGTAGCGTGTGGTAGCTGCATCTACAAGATGACATAGAGATTTGTAAAGCACACATGGATCTGAAAGGTTCAGACTCATTAACTAATAAACCTCTCTCACAAGCAAGATATGAACAAACCCCATGGGTGTTGGATTCATTGCAATCACATAGTGATGTGAACTAGATTATTGACTCTAGTCCAAGTGGGAGACTGTTGGAAATATGCCCTAGAGGCAATAATAAAATGGTTATTATTGTATTTCCTTGTTCATGATAATTGTCTATTGTTCATGCTATAATTGTATTAACCAGAAACTGTAATACATGTGTGGATACATAGACCACAACATGCCCCTAGTAAGCCTCTAGTTGACTAGCTCGTTGATCAATAGATGGTCATGGTTTCCTGACCATGGATATTGGATGTCATTGATAATGGGATCACATCATTAGGAGAATGATGTGATGGACAAGACCCAATCCTAAGCCTAGCACAAGATCGTATAGTTCGTCTGCTAAAGCTTTTCTAGTGTCAAGTATCATTTCCTTAGACCATGAGATTGTGCAACTCCCGGATACCGTAGGAATGCTTTGGGTGTACCAAATGCCACAACGTAACTGGGTGGCTATAAAGGTGCACTACGGGTATCTCCGAAAGTGTCTGTTGGGTTGGCACGAATCGAGACTGGGATTTGTCACTCCGTGTAAACGGAGATGTATCTCTGGGCCCACTCGGTAGGACATCATCATAATGTGCACAATGTGACCAAGGAGTTGATCACTTGATGATGTGTTACGGAACGAGTAAAGAGACTTGCCGGTAACGAGATTGAACGAGGTATCTGGATACCGACGATCGAATCTCGGGCAAGTATCGTACCGATTGACAAAGGGAATTGTATACGGGATTTATTAAATCCTCGACATCGTGGTTCATCCGATGAGATCATCGTGGAACATGTGGGAGCCAACATGGGTATCCAGATCCCGCTGTTGGTTATTGATCGGAGAGTCGTCTCGGTCATGTCTGCGTGTCTCCCGAACCCGTAGGGTCTACACACTTAAGGTTCGGTGACGCTAGGGTTGTAGAGATATTAGTATGCGGTAACCCAAAAGTTGTTCGGAGTCCCGGATGAGATCCCGGACGTCACGAGGAGTTCCGGAATGGTCCGGAGGTGAAGATATATATATAGGAAGTCCAGTTTCGGCCATCGGGAAAGTTTCTGGGGTAATCGGTATTGCACGGGACCACCGGAAGGGTCCCGGGGGTCCACCGGGTGAGGCCACCTATCCCGGAGGGCCCCATGGGCTGAAGTGGGAGGGGAACCAGCCCCTTGTGGGCTGGTGCGCCCCCCATGGGCCTCCCCTGCGCCTAGGGTTGGAAACCCTAGGGGTGGGGGGCGCCCCACCTGACTTGGGGGGCAAGTCCCCCCTTGGCCGCTGCCCTCCCTTGGAGATTGGATCTCCTAGGGCCGGCGCCCCCCTAGGGGTCCTATATATAGTGGGGAGGGACGGAGGGCAGCCGCACCCAAGTCCCTGGTGCCTCCCCCTCCCTCCGTGACACCTCTCCCTCTCGTTGGTGCTTGGCGAAGCCCTGCCGAGATCCCGCTGCTTCCATCGCCACGCCGTCGTGCTGCTGGATCTCCATCAACCTCTCCTCTCCCCTTGCTGGATCAAGGAGGAGACGTCTCTCCGTCCCGTACATGTGTTGAACACGGAGGTGCCATCCGTTCGGCACTAGGATCATCGGTGATTTGGATCACGACGAGTATGACTCCATCAACCCCGTTCTCTTGAACACTTCCGCTTAGCGATCTTCAACGGTATGAAGATGCACTCCCTCTCTCTCGTTGCTAGTATCTCCTAGATTGATCTTGGTGACACGTAGGAAAATTTTGAATTATTGCTACGTTCCCCAATAGTTATAGCTTTGTATTTCTCTCAGATCTATTAATTTGGTTTGACCAACTAGATTGATTTTTCTTGCAATGGGATAGGTGCTTTGTGATGGGTTCGATCTTGCGGTGCTCAATCCTAGTGACAGAAATGAACATGACACGTATTTGTATCATTGACATTAAGGATAAAAAGATGGGGTTTATTCATATTAATTGAGTTTACTTTGTCTACATTATGTCATCTTGCTTAAGGCGTTGCTCCGTTCTTTATGAACTTAATACTCTAGATGCATGCTGGATAGCGGTCGATGGGTGGAGTAATAGTAGTAGATGCACGTAGGAGTCAGTCTACTTGTGTTAGGTCATTTCTCATCTTTGTGTTTTGGATGATGATGACAACTCTCTCTTGGTCTAATTATGTGATATGTGCTTCAGGTTCTCGGTGTTTAGGTATGGATCAATTAATCATTCTCTCTAGAAGGAAAAGATCGAAGACGGTGTTTTTCTACGTGTTTATCCTGTTGGTCATAGGAAACCCATACTATTAAGAGGGAATCCACATCGGAAGGCTTTGGGTGCATCTTTTCACGTACACACTTCTCTCACCCACCCTCACCTTCCACTTATTCTTTGAGAGAGAGTTCCCCATTTCAAGTGTTGTTGTGAACTCTCAGCGGTTATACTGCTCGCTCGAGCGGTTATACCGGTGACCTATGGTGCCAGTGAGGGAGTCCTGGACTAAGGGGTCCTCGGGCATCCAGCCTGTTATCCATGGACCGGACTGATGGGCTGTGAAGACATGAAGGCCGAAGACTGCACCGTGTCCGGATTGGACTCTACTTGGCGTGGAAGGCAAGCTTGGCGGCCGAAGATTCCTTCTTATGTAACCGACTCCATGTAAATCCTAGATCCCCTCGGTGTCTATATAAACCGAAGGGGATAGTCCGAAGAGGACATCACACATATACTCATTACCATATTCACATAGGCTAGACTTCTAGGGTTTGGCCATTACGATCTCGTGGTAGATCAACTCTTGTAATACTCATATTAATCAAGATCAATCAAGCAGGAAGTAGGGTATTACCTCCATAGAGAGGGCCCGAACCTGGGTAAACATCATGTCCCCCGTCTCCTGTTACCATCGATCCTAGACGCATAGTTCGGGACCCCCTACCCGAGATCCACCGGTTTTGACACCGACATTGGTGCTTTCATTGAGAGTTCCACTATGCCGTCAACAAAAGGTTCGATGCCCCCTTCAATTGTCAATAATGATGCGGTCCAGGGAGGAACCTTCGTCCCCGGACAGATCTTCGTATTCGGCGGCTTCATACTGCGGGGCAACTCGCTTGGCCATCTGGAGCAGATCGACAGCTATGCCCCTGGCCATCAGGTCGGATTCGGAAGCTTCAACTACATCGCAGATATCCGTGGAGACTTGATCTTCGAGGGATTTGAGCCCGCGGTGATCGCTCCCCCTCATCCCGATGAACGTAACTTAAATCTGTCATCGGATCACACCGAGGAGATGGTTCCTGCGGCTGCAACGACCTTAGAGCCGAAGCAGATCGAGCCATCCGAGGCCTCAGAGTCCGCGGCATTGGAGCCGCACATGGACTCGACGCCCTGCAATATTCTCTTTAATGGAACTTCGGACTCGTCTCCGGCTATAAGTTCCGGACTGTGTACGCCCGCGGACACCGAGCTAGATCGGTTATCGATCTTCGAGTTCAGTGCCGCTGACGTTTTCTAGCACTCGCCTTTGGGTGACGCGCTAAAATCTTTAAAGAATTTGTCCTTGGAGAAGGACTCATAGCCGAACTATGTCTGGTTCGAGCTAGAGACGGATGATGAGGAATTTTACTTCCCACCCGCCACCCACTTCATAGCCACCGTCGATGACTTAACCGACGTGCTTGACTATGGCTCCTCTCTTTCCAGGAGGTGATCCCTATCGGGATTCCGGATCGGAATTCGGGGGCCGCCGCCCAGTCAGCATCGCGCGGCTCGGTGATGTAGAACCACCCCGATTTCGACCCCTTCGCCATCTCTGCAAATGAGCCTTCAGGCCAGGTGACGTTGGGCATCTTGCCCACCATAGCGCCTCCGCACTCTGCTTGTGGGCCGCGCACTACTTTCAGCCTCACATTGAAGGTCTTCAGCCACATGCCGAAGTGAGGCGGGATGCGAAGAAAGGCCTCACAAGCGACGATAAATGCCGAAATATTGAGCATAAAGTTGGGGCCTAGGTCATGAAAATCCAGCCCGTGGTAGAACATCAACCCACGGACGAATGGATGAAGAGGGAACCCCAGCCCGCGGATGAAATGTGTGAGAAACACAACCCTCTCGTGGGGCTCGGGAGTAGGGACGATATGTCCCTTGGCCGGGAGTCGATGAGCGATCTCCTTGGCCAGATATCCGGCCTCCCAGAGCTCCTTGATATCCTTCTTCTTAAAGGACGAGGCCATCCACTTACCCCCAGCTCCGGATCCGGACATCTTTGGAGTGCTTTCTTGAATAAGGGAAAAGCTAAGGCTTGGGCGTTGGAGCTCAGGGACGGAAGGGCTGAGGAGGAACCAAGGTGCGGGTAAAGAAAGGGGATCCTAACCCCCTTATAAAGGCCGTGAAAGTCAAGCGCCTCCCCACTCGCCTTAAACTCGCCTATTCCCAAGGGCCGTGCAAACGACACGGTTGGGCCAGCCATGCCCACATTGATGAGAATCCCGCAACAAGGGGCACGATCTCTGCTTCGACAAGACGTGCCAGTGGCAACCGCGTCTCGAAACATGGAATGGCAAAAGAAAAGCAGTTCGAAATTATGACCAGGCGGACGTGATGTCATGCTGTAAAAAGCTGTCAGCGAATAGAACTCGTGTAATATATATTCTCTCTGTGGTTGTGTATGGTGTGGATTACAGGTCCGGGTGCAATCATCGCATCCGAAGACTATCTTGGAGTTCGGAAGGAGGGGAACCCGCCTTGCAATGCCGAAGAAAATCTGCGCGTCGGACTCCTCGTCATTGAAGCCAGGTTCAGGGGCTACTAAGGGAGTCCTGGACTAAGGGGTCCTCGGGCGTCCGGGCTATTATCCATGGGCCGGACTGATGGGCTGTGAAGACATGAAGGCCGAAGACTGCACCGTGTCCGGATTGGAGTCTACTTGGCGTGGAAGGCAAGCTTGGCGACCGAAGATTCCTTATTATGTAACCGACTCCATGTAAACCCTAGATCCCCTCGGTGTCTATATAAACCGAAGGGGATAGTCCGGAGAGGACATCACACATATACTCATTACCATATTCACATAGGCTAGACTTCTAGGGTTTAGCCATTACGATCTCGTGGTAGATCAACTCTTGTAGTACTCATATTAATCAAGACAATCAAGCAGGAAGTAGGGTATTACCTCCATAGAGAGGGCCCGAACCTGGGTAAACATCGTGTCCCCCGTCTCCTGTTACCATTGATCCTGGACGCACAGTTTGGGACCCCCTAACCGAGATCCGCCGGTTTTGACACTGACAACCGGCCTAACCACCGCCCCAGGGGTGATACCCAGGGGTTGGACTGCCCAGTGTCGCAAGAGCGGTTGTACCACTGCCCCAGGGCGGTGGTACCGCCACCATGCTCAAAAGCACTGGGTGTTGCGTCCTTGGTGGTTGTACCGGCCAGGTACCGCCCAACAACCAGACTAGCCTCTGTATTGGGGCAGTACTTGGGCGGTAGTAGCCAACCTACCGCTTAGGACTTATCCGCTGCTATTACCAGGGGCAGGCGGTAGTTCCGGCCCACTATCGCTCAACCACCGCTCACTAGGGTGTCTCCCTTCTATTTTGTAGTGGTTGTTGGGTGATAGACGAGTAGCTGTTCCAGTTGATCTTGTTAACCGGCACAACCGCTCGGGTGTCCGGTTGTACCGCCTGTTAGGGTTTCTATAGTATACCCTGAGTCCCGGTTGTACCGGGCCGAGGAGTGGTTGTACCGCTGCAGTGCTGTTTTCGCAGTAACGGTTGGAATTTAGGGTTTCCTATATAAAGGAGGTTCTTCCACCTACCTCCTTCACCTCTTTCCTCTCTCTATCCACCATTAATGTGCTTCAAGCTTTCTTGCCCGATCTCTCTCTCTAGCCACTCAAAATTGTTGATTTGCTAGGGATTGAGGGAGGAGACCTAGATCTACACTTCCACCAAAGGATATTTGATTCCCCCATACTTTCTTGTGTGGATTTTGTTACTCTTGGGTGTTTGAGCACCCTAGACGGTTGAGGTCACCTTGGATCCACATTCCATTATGGTGAACCTCCGTGGTTTCGTTGGGAGCCTCCAATTCAGTTGTGGGGAGAGCCCCAACCTTGTTTGTAAAGGTTCGGTCGCTGCCTTCAAGGGCACCAATAGTGGAATCACGGCATCTCATGTTGTGTGAGGGCGTGAGGAGAATACGGTGGCCCTAGTGGCTTCTTGGGGAGCATCGTGCCTCCACACCACTCCAACGGAGACGTACTTCCTCTCAAAGGGAAGGAACTTCGGTAACACACCCTCGTCTCCACTGGCTCCACTCTTGGTTATCTCTCACCTTTACTTGTGCAAGCTTGTATTGAGTTGTATCCCTTGATTGCTTGTGTGTTTGTTGTTGTTGCATCATATAGGTTGCCCACCTAGTTGCATATCTAGACAACCTACTTTGATGCACTGTTTAACTTGGTAAAGAAAAGCTAAAAATTGTTAGTTGCCTATTCACCCCCTCTAGTCGACTATATCAATCCTTTCAATTGGTATCAGAGCCTCGTCTCTTTATTAAGGACTTTGTCGTCCGAAGAGTATGCCTGACACCATAGACGGTGAGGAGGAGCACCCCGGTGTGATTCCGTCCTCATCTATGCCCAATGGGGGATCCTCGGTCTCTCGCGAGGAGTTCAATGCGACTTTGGACACATTGAAAACCTCCATGACGACCGAGGTTGAAGGCATGTTCAACAAGTTTTTAGAAGGCCTTAAATTATCCACTGCACCAATGAAAGTGGGTGATCCCGCTAACAAGGTGACGGATGCTAACTCCGACAAGGGGGAGCTACTAGTGACAAAGTTCCTTCATCTAGTGGTAGAAGTGGAAATGGCACCTTTGCCCATGTTGAACCTCCAGTTACTTATGGAGGACCATGCTACCTCTTGAGCATGCGTTGGTTTTCCCTTGAAGAGGAAAGGGTGATGCAACAAAGTAGCGTAAGTATTTCCCTCAGTTTTTGAGAACCAAGGTATCAATCCGGTAGGAGAATACACGCAAGTGTCCTAGTACCTGCACAAACAAATAAGAACCTTGCAACCAACGTGATAAAGGGGTTTTCAATCCCTTCACGGCCACTTGCAAAAGAGAGATCTGATAAAGATAATAAGATAAATATTTTTGGTATTTTTTGTATAGATTGGAAAATAAATATTGCAAAATAAATAGTAAACTAGAATTGTAGATCGGAAACTTATATGATGTAAAGTAGACCCGGGGGGCATAGGTTTCACTAGTGGCTTCTCTCCAGATAGCATAAATTACGGTGGGTGAACAAATTACTGCCGAGCAATTGATAGAAAAGCGGATAGTTATGATGATATCTAGGCATGATCATGAACATAGGCATCACGTCCGTGTCAAGTAGACCGAAACGATTCTGCATCTACTACTGTTACTCCACACATCAAACACTATCCAACATGCATCTAGAGTATTAAGTTCATAATAACAGAGTGACGCATTAGGCAAGATGACATGATGTAGAGGGATAAACCTAAGCAATATGATATAAACCCCATCTTTTTCTCCTCGATGGCAACAATACAATACGTGCCTTGTTGCCCCTGCTGTCACTGGGAAAGGACACTTCAAGATTGAACCCAAAGCTAAGTACTTCTCCCATTACAAGAAAGATCAATCTAGTAGGCCAAACCAAACTGATAATTCGAAGAGACTTGCAAAGATATCAAATCATGCATATAAGAATTCAGAGAAGAATCAAATATTGTTCATAATCTTAATCATAAACCCACAATTCATCGGATCTCGGCAAACACACTGCAAAAAGAATTACATCGAATAGATCTCCAAGAACATCGAGGAGAACTTTGTATTGAGAACCAAAGAGAGAGAATAAGACATCTAGCTAATACCAATGGGCCCGAAGGTCTGTGGTAAACTACTCACACATCATCAGAGAGGCTATGGTGTTGATGTAGAAGCCCTCCATGATTGAATCCCCCTCCGGGAGATCACCGGAAAAGGTCTCCAGATGGGATCTCACGGGTACAGAAGGTTGCGGCGGTGGAAAAGTGGTTTCGTGGCTCCCCTGGATGTTTTCAGGGTATAAGAGTATATATAGGCGAAGGGAGTCGGTCGGTGGAGCTACGAGGGTGTTGGGGAACGTAGCAGAATTTTAAAATTTTCTACGCATCACCAAGATCAATCTATGGAGTCATCTAGCAATGAGGGAGAGGGGAGTGCATCTACATACCCTTGTAGATCGCGCGCGGAAGCGTTCAAGAGAATGGGGTTGATGGAGTCGTACTCGTCGTGATCCAAATCACCGATGACCTAGCGCCGAACGGACGGCACCTCCGCGTTCAACACACGTACGGTTGGGAAGACGTCTCCTCCAACTTGATCCTGCAAGGGGGAAGGAGAGGCTGATGAAGATCCAGCAGCACGACGGCGTGGTGGTGGAAGCAACAGTGATCTCGGCAGGGCTTCGCCAAGCTCAGGGAGAGGGAGGAGTGTCACGGGAGGGAGAGGGAGGCGCCAGGGGCTAGGGTGCGGCTGCCCTCCCTCCCCCCACTATTTATAGGACCCCTAGGTGGGCGCCGGCCCTAGGAGATTGAATCTCCAAGGGGGGGGGGCAGCGGCCAAGGGGGGTGGAGTGCCCCCCAAGCCAAGTGGGGCGCCCCCACCCCTAGGGTTTCCAACCCTAGGCGCAGGAAGGCCCATGGGGGGCGCACCAGCCCATCTGGGGCTGGTTCACCTCCCACTTCAGCCCATGGGGCCCTCCGGGATAGGTGGCCCCACCCGGTGGACCCCCAGGACCCTTCCGGTTGTCCCGGTACAATACCGATTACCCCAAAAACCTTCCCGATGGCCGAAACTTGACTTCCTATATATAAATCTTCACCTCCGGACCAATCTGGAACTCCTCGTGACGTCCGGGATCTCATTCGGGACTTCGAACAACTTTCGGGTTACCGTATACTAATATCTCAACAACCCTAGCGTCACCGAACCTTAAGTGTGTAGACCCTACGGGTTCGGGAGACACGCAGACATGACCGAGATGACTCTCCGGTCAATAAACAACAGCGGGATCTGGATACCCATGTTGGCTCCCACATGCTCCTTGATGATCTCATCGGATAAACCACCATGTCGAGGATTCGATCAATCCCGTATACAATTCCCTTTGTCAATCGATACGTTACTTGCCCGAGACTCGATCGTCGGTATCCCAATACCTCGTTCAATCTCGTTACCGGCAAGTCACTTTACTCGTACCATAATGCATGATCCCGTGATCAACCACTTGGTCACATTGAGCTCATTATGATGATGCATTACCGAGTGGGCCCAGAGATACCTCTCCGTCATACGGAGTGACAAATCCCAGTCTCGATTCGTGCCAACCCAACAGACACTTTCGGAGATACCTGTAGTGTACCTTTATAGTCACCCAGTTATGTTGTGACGTTTGGCACACCCAAAGCACTCCTACGGTATCCGGGAGTTGCACAATCTCATGGTCTAAGGAAATGATACTTGACATTCGGAAAAGCTATAGCAAACGAACTGAACGATCTTTGAGCTATGCTTAGGATTGGGTCTTGTCCATCACATCATTCTCCTAATGATGTGATCCCGTTATCAATGACATCCAATGTCCATAGTCAGGAAACCATGAATATCTTTCGATCAACGAGCTAGTCAACTAGAGGCTCACTAGGGATGTGTTGTGGTCTATGTATTCACACATGCATTACGATTTCCAGATAACACAATTATAGCATGAACAATAGACAATTATCATGAACAAAGAAATATAATAATAACCATTTTATTATTGCCTCTAGGGCATATTTCCAACAGAGGGGCCCACGAGGGTGGGGGCGCGCCGCCCTACCTCGTGGCCGCCTCGTTGCTTCCTTGAACTCTACTCCAAGTCTCCTGGATTGCGTTTGATATTCCTTTTCTGCGAAAAACTGAAAAAGGCAAAAAAACAGCAACTGGCACTGGGCCTCCGGTTAATAGGTTAGTCCCAAAAATAATATAAAAGTCCATATTAAAGCCCATTAAACATCCAAAACGGATATTATAATAGCATGGAACAATCAAAAATTATAGATACGCTGGAGACGTATCAGCATCCCCAAGCTTAATTCCTGCTCGTCCTCGAGTAGGTAAATGAAAAAAACAGAATTTTTGATGTGGAATGCCACCTAACATAATTTTCAATGTAATTTTCTTTATTGTGGCATGAATATTCAGATCCGAAAGATTCAAGACAAAAGTTTAATATTGACATAAAAATAATAAAACTTCAAGCATACTAATAAAGCAATCATGTCTTCTCAAAATATCATGGCCAAAGAAAGCTATCCCTACAAAATCATATAGTCTGGCTATGCTCTATCTTCATCACACAAAATATTTAAATCATGCACAACCCTGATGACAAGCCAAGCAATTGTTTCATACTTTTGATGTTCTCAAACTTTTTCAATCTTCACGCAATACATGAGCATGAGCCATGGACATAGCACTATAGGTGGAATATAATGGTGGTTGTGGAGAAGACAAAAAGGAGAAGATAGTCTCACATCAACTAGGCGTATCAACGGGCTATGGAGATGCCCATCAATAGATATTGATGTGAGTGAGTAGGGATTGCCATGCAACAGATGAATAGAGCTATAAGTGTATGAAAGCTCAACAAAAGAAACTAAGTGGGTGTACATCCAACTCGCTTGCTCACAAAGACCTAGGGCATTTTGAGGAAGCCCATCATTGGAATATACAAGCCAAGTTCTATAATGAAAAATTCCCACTAGTATATGAAAGTGACAAAATAGGAGACTCTCTATCATGAAGATCATGGTGCTACTTTGAAGCACAAGTGTGGAAAAAGGATAGTAGCATTGCCCCTTCTCTCTTTTTCTCTCATTTTTTTGTTTTCGTCCGAAATCTCATCCCGACTTGTGGGGGAATCATTGTCTCCATCATTCTTTCCTCACATGAGACAATGATCTAATAATGATGATCATCACACTTTATTTACTTACAACTCAAGAATTACAACTCGATACTTAGAACAAAATAAGACTCTATGTGAATGCCTCCGGCGGTGTACCGGCATGTGCAATGAATCAAGAGTGACATGTATGAACGAATTATGAACGGTGGCTTTGCCACAAATTCGATGTCAACTACATGATCATGCAAAGCAATATGACAATGATGAAGCGTGTCATAAATAAACGGAACGGTGGAAAGTTGCATGGCAATATATCTCGGAATGGCTATGGAAATGCCATAATAGGTAGGTACGGTGGTTGTTTTGAGGAAGGTATATGGTGGGTTTATGGTACCGGCGAAAGTTGCGCCGTACTAGAGAGGCTAGCAATGGTGGAAGGGTGAGAGTGCGTATAATCCATGGACTCAACATTAGTCATAAAGAACTCACATACTTATTGCAAAAATCTATTAGTTATCGAAACAAATTACTATGCGCATGCTCCTAGGGGGGTACATTGGTAGGAAAAGACCATCGCTCGTCCCCAACCGCCACTCATAAGGAAGACAATCAATAAATAAATCATGCTCCGACTTCATCATAACGGTTCACCATACGTGCATGCTACGGGAATCACAAACTTTAACACAAGTATCTCTCAAATTCACAAATACTCAACTAGCAAGACTCTAATATTACCATCTTCATATCTCAAAACAATCATCAAGTATTCAAACTTCTCATAGTATTCAATGCACTTTACATGAAAGTTTATTATACCCATCTTGGATGCCTATCATATTTGGACTAATTTCATAACCAAAGCAAATTACCATGCTGTTCTAAAGGACTCTCAAAATAATATAAGTGAAGCAAGAGAGATAAATAATAAAACCACCACCATGCTCTAAAAAGATATAAGTGAAGCACTAGAGCAAAATTTATCTAGCTCAAAAGATATAAGTGAAGCACATAGAGTATTATATTAAATTCCTATTCATGTGTGTCTCTCCAACAGGGTGTGTAAAGCAAGGATGATTATGGTAAACTAAAAAGAAAAGACTCAAATCATACAAGACGCTCCAAGGAAAACACATATCATGTGGTGAATAAAAATATAACCTCAAGTAAAGTGACCTATAGACGAAGACGAAAGACGGGATGCCTTCCGGGGCATACCCAAGCTTAGGCTTTTGGTTGTCCTTGAATCTTACCTTGGGGTGCCTTGGGAATCCCCAAGCTTAGGCTATTGCCACTCCTTATTCCAAAATCCATCAAATATTTACCCAAAAACTTGAAAACTTCACAACACAAAACTCAACAGAAATTCTCATGAGCTCCGTTAGTATAAGAAAACAAACCACCACTTTAAGGTACTGTAATAGACTCATTCTTTATTTATATTGGTGTTAAACCTACTGTATTCCAACTTCTCTATGGTTCATACCCCCCGATACTAGCCATAGATTCATCAAAATAAGCAAACAACACACGAAAAACAGAATTTGTCAAAAACAGAATAGTCTGTAGCAATCTGTAGGTTTCGAATACTTCTATAGCAATCGTAAATAATTTGTATATTGATCTACTACACTTGGAATCAGTATTTTATCGCTCTCTGGTAGAAAATGAAAATTATTCTCGTGAGCGCATACTTTCTGTTTTTTACAGCAAGATCAAATAACAATCACCCAAGAAGATCCTAAAGGTTTTACTTGGCACAAACACTAATAAAACATAAAAACACAATCATAACAGAGGATAGATGATTTATTTATTACTAAATAGGAACAAAAATAAAATTGGGTTGCCTCCCGACAAGCGATATTGTTTAACGGAAACCTAACACATCACACAAAGTTTTTGGAATCGTGGAAACACTAGCACCCAAATCACATAAAGCATAGAATTCATAATCTTTAATTTTAATTTTAATAGTAGGTTCCCACTCATCATAAAGTTTTCTAGGGATAGAAACTTCTAGTTCAAGCTTTTCTTTATCAGATTGCATCAAAGCATCAACGATGTGTTTAGTAAAAGCTTTGTTTTGATCATAAGCATGAGGAGCATTTAACACGGATTGCAACAAGGAAATACAATCTATCAAAGAGCAATTATCATAATTAAATTCCTTCAAATCCAAAATAGTTGGTTCATTTCTATGTAAAGTTTTGACCTCTTCAATCCCACTTTTACCAATTTTTGCATCAAGATCTAAAAACTCTGAATCATTGGGACACTTTTTAACTAAAGTTGACTCATCTCCAGACCCATCTTTAATAAGATTCATATTGGCAAACAAAGATTTAATAGGAGACACACCAATCACTTTTAGATCTTCATCATTATTATCATGAAAACTAGAAGAACACGCTTTCACAAAGCAATATTTCTTAGCACGCATCCTAGCGGTTCTTTCTTTGCACTCATCAATGGAAATTCTCTTGGCTTTGAGAGACTAATTGATATCATGCTTAGGTGGAATAGATCTAAGTTCCAAAGAATCAACATCAAGAGAAATTCTATCCATATTCCTAGCCAACTCATCAATCTTAAGCAATTTTTCTTCAAGCAAAGCATTGAAATTCTTTTGCGAATTCATAAATTTTTTAACACTAGTCTCAAAATCAGAGGGCATCTTATTAAAATTTCCATAAGAGTTGTTGTAGGAATTACCATAATTATTAGAGGAATTACTAGGGAATGGCCTAGAGTTAAAATTTCCTCTATACACGTTGTTACCTTAATTGTTCCTACCAACAAAATTCACATCCATATATTCATTATTATTCTCAATCAAAGTGGACAAAATCATATCATTAGGATCAGAAGAAACACTCTTATTAGCAAACAATTTCATAAGTCCATCCATCTTTCCACTCAAAACATTAATCTCTTCTATCACATGGACTTTTTTACTAGTAGATCTTTTGGTGTGCCATTGAGAATAATTAACCATAATATTATCTAGGAGTTTAGTAGCTTCTCCTAAAGTGATTTCCATAAAAGTGCCTCCCGCGGCCGAATCTAAAAGATTTCTAGAAGCAAAATTCAATCCAGCATAAAAATTCTGTACAATCATCCATAAATTCAAACCATGTGTAGGGCAATTACGTATCATTAATTTCATCCGCTCCCAAGCTTGTGCAACATGCTCATGATCAAGTTGCTTAAAATTCATAATATCGTTTCTAAGAGAGATGATCTTAATGGGAGGAAACTACTTAGAGATAAAAGCATCTTTGCACTCATTCCATGAATCAATACTATTTTTAGGCAAAGAAGAGAACCAAGTTTTAGCACGATCTCTAAGCGAAAACGGAAATAGCTTCAATTTAACGATATCATTATCGACATCTTTCTTGTTTTGCATATCACATAAATCAACAAAGTTGTTTAGATGGGTAGTAACATCTTCGCTAGGAAGGCCAACAAATTGATCTTTCATGACAAGATTCAGCAAAGCAGTATTAATTTCACAAGATTTAGCATTGGTAAGAGGAGCAATCGGAGTGCTAATAAAATCATTGTTGTCGGTATTGGAGAAGTTACATAATTTAGTATTATCTTGAGCCATCGTGACAAACAATCAATCCAACACACAATCACACAAGAGGCAAGCGAAAGAAGGCGAACGGAAGAAGGGCGAATGGAAAAGAGGCGAATAAAATGGCAAGGGTGAAGTGGGGGAGAGGAAAACGAGAGGCAAATGGCAAATAATGTACTGCGAGGGATAAGAGTTTGTGATGGGTACTTGGTATGTCTTGGCTTGAGTGTAGATCTCCCCGGCAACGGCAACAGAAATCCTTCTTGCTACCTCTTGAGCATGCGTTGGTTTTCCCTTGAAGAGGAAAGGGTGATGCAGCAAACTAGCATACGTATTTCCCTCAGTTTTGGAGAACCAAGGTATCAATCCAGTAGGAGACTACACGCAAGTCGCCTAGTACCTGCACAAACAAATAAGAACCTTGCAACCAACGCGATAAAGGGTTGTCAATCCCTTCATGGCAACTTGTGAAAGTGAGATCTGATAAAGATAATAAGATACATATTTTTGGTATTTTTGTTGTATATATTGGAAAAATAAAGATTGCAAAATAAATAGTAAACTAGAATTGTAGATCGGAAACTTATATGATGTAAAGTAGACCCGGGGGCCATATGTTTCACTAGTGGCTTCTCTCAAGATAGCATAAATTACGGTGGGTGAACAAATTACTGTCGAGCAATTGATAGAAAAGTGCATAGTTAAGATGATATCTAGGCATGATCATGAACATAGGCATCACGTCCGTGCCAAGTAGACCGAAACGATTCTGCATCTACTACTATTACTCCACACATCGACCTCTATCCATCATGCATCTAGAGTATTAAGTTCATAAGAACAGAGTAACACATTAGGCAAGATGACATGATGTAGAGGGATAAACTCAGGCAATATGATATAAACCCCATCTTTTTATCCTCGATGGCAAGAATACAATACGTGCCTTGCTGTCCCTGTTGTCACTGGGAAAGGACCCCGCAAGATTGAACCCAAAGCTAAGCACTTATCCCACTGCAATAAAGATCAATCTAGTAGGGCAAACCAAACTGATAATTCGAAGAGACATGCAAAGATATCAAATCATGCATATAAGAATTCAGAGAAGAGTCAAATATTTTTCATAGATAATCTTAATCATAAACCCACAATTCATTGGATCTCGGCAAACACACCGCAAAAAAGAATTACATCGAATAGATCTCCAAGAACATCGAGGAGAACTTTGTATTGAGAACCAAAGAGAGAGAAGAACCAATCTAGCTAATAAATATGGACCCGAAGGTCTGTGGTAAACTACTCACACATCATCGGAGAGGCTATGGTGTTGATGTAGAATTCCTCCATTATCGAATCCCCCTCCGACAGATCACCGAAAAAGGTCCCCAGATGGGATCTCATGGGTAAAGAAGGTTGCGGTGGTGGAAAAGTTGAATCGTAGCTCCCCTAGCTGTTTTCAGGGTATAAGAGTATATATAGGCGAAGGAAGTAGGTCAGTGGAGCTACGAGGGGCCCACGAGGGTGGGGGCGCGCCTGGCCCCCCTGGGCGCGCCGACCTTCCTCATGGTCGGCTCGTTGCTTCCTTGACCTCTACTCCAAGTCTCCTGGATTGCGTTTGTTCCAAAAAATATCCCCTCGAAGGTTTCATTCCGTTTGGATTCCGTTTGATATTCCTTTTCTGCAAAACATTGAAATAGGCAAAAAACAGCAACTGGCACTAGGCCTCCGGTTAATAGGTTAGTCCCAAAAATAATATAAAAGTGCATATTAAAGCCCATTAAACATCCGAAACAGATAATATAATAGCATAAACAATAAAAAATTATAGATACGTTGGAGACGTATCAGACCGGTTCCCTCCACTCATTTGAATCATGCTGGTCCTCCTCCTAAGTTTGTGAAAAATGAGGATTTTGCCTCTTGGGTCTATCGCTTTAAACGCCATTTAAATCATAGTAACAGTAACCTTTGGAGAATTATTGAGCAAGGTTTCTACCCGCATGACCCAAGCAACTTCACCCCTAGAGAAGCCGCGGATAATCAATTCAACGAGTCCGCTCTCTTTATCATCCAAGATGCAATTCCATCCGAAGATATTGCGCATCTCCGACCTTTCACCGTGGCCAAGGAAGCATGGCAACATGTTGTCTCCATTTATAAGGGAAGCGCAAGCATTCAACTCTCCAACTATGAAGTGGTGCAAGATGAAGCCGATGAGTTTGCAATGAATGAAGATGAGGAACCTCGTGAGCTTTACCGGAGATTAATCACTCTCACAGTCTCACTCCGAGATCATGGGAGCAAGGATACAGATGACAATTGGGTCAAGCGCAAGCTTCTCAAGGCCATGATGCCTTACCATAAGGCCATGTCCTCCATCATCCGTCAAAGGCCAGACTTCCACACCTTGTCCTCAAGTGAAGTGTTGGATGAGTTTGTGGCAATGAGGATCTTGGAAAAGACCGCCGACAAAGCAGTGTTGCGTTATCAAAGAGCAAAGAATCCCAACCTTGCCTTGAAGGCCAAGGCTAGTGTGGGAGAAGAGGGTGAAGAGGAAGAAGAGGAGTGTTGCCCCGAAGATACCAAGTATGCATATCATGAGCACAGGCTCTTGCTTCATGGCAATTTTGGTGCAAGAAGAACTCAAGGCCCAACTTCAACAAGAACAACTCAAGTAGCACCAAGGGCAAGCAACGTGTGAGGACATGCTATAATTGTTGCAACGTGAGCCACTTTGTTGCGGATGGCCCATACGAGAAGAGGAAAGACAATGGTGGCAAGCTTATCCAAAAAGACAAGGCCAAGTCCTTACCTGATGTCGTTTGAAGCTACGCCGGTATTTCCCCAAAGAGGAAGGGATGATGCAGCACAACAGCAACATATATTTCCCTTAGATATGAAACCAAGGTTATCGAACCAGTAGGAGAACCAAGCAACACAACGTAAACAACCCCTACACAGATAACAAATCCTTGCAACCCGCCGTGTTAAAGGGGTTGTCAATCGGGGTACGACGCCTCAAGATAGGCAAATTGACGTGAGATAAATTTGTAGTAGATTGATAGATCGAATGCCAAATAAAAAAATAAGGAAAAATTGCAGCAAGTTTTTTTGGGGTTTTGGATTAATAGATCTGAAAATAGATGCAACAGAAAAGTAGATCGCAAAGGCTAATAATATGAGAAAGAAGACCCCGGGGCTATAGGTTTCACTAGTGGAAGAATAGCAAATGGTGGGTAAACAAATTACTATTGGGCAATTGATAGAACCTCAAATAATTATGAAGATATCCAGGCAATGATCATTATATAGGCATCACGTCCAAGATTAGTAGACCGACTCTTGCCCGCATCTACTACTATTACTAGAAAAAAAGACACATCCATGACATTTTGGGCCGAACGATTTTTTTTCTGTCATACATATGACACTTCTATGACGATAATTGTGACAAAACCCGGTATCATCATAGATGTGGTGGGCTCCTACTTCTATGACAAAAAATCATGACAGAAAATGGGCTTTTCATCCTGGGTGGGCCGGAGACGCAGCTGCATGACATTCTTTGGGTCGTCCATGACGGAAAAAACCGTGGTAGAAACGAGGGGGAGGAAAATTTCGGGGAGTTCCCGGTTACGGTGGGAGGTCGGGGGCCGAGCGATGCGCGTTTCTCTCGTACACGTAGGTGCGTGTGTGCGAGGCGTTGGCTCTAACTGAACCCGAGCGAGGCGTTGGGCTCTAACTGAACCCGAGCGATTGCACTGCAGGCTACGCGTTACTGAACCCGAGCGATCGATCAATGGCCGTTAACTGAACCCGATCAAGTGATTCCTTCACTACGGCTGCTAACTGAAGTCGATCGATGCTGCCTCTGGGATGAACA
>NC_057803.1:561730766-561737527 GCF_018294505.1 Triticum aestivum
GATGAACAGTAGACGGTGGAGGGGTGCCCGTGGAGGGGTGGTTTAACAGGACCCCGTGGTGTGGAGGGCTGGGTGAATAGTAGATGGTGGAGGGGTGGTTGAACAGTAGTCGGTGGAGTAGCGCGCGGTGGAGGCTGGATGAACAAGAGCCTGTGGAGGCTGGAGGAGGTCGACGGTAGCCCGTGGAGGCTGGAGGAGGTCGACGGTGGACATGAACAGTATCCCGTGGAGTCTTGTTTTGCGGTACGCACACCCCTCCTGATGAACAGGACCCCCGTTTCGACCGTAGCGCTCCAACACAAGTCCGTTTCGTCCATTTTGCGGTACGCCACACCCCTCCCGATCAACAGGACCCCCGTTTCGACCGTAGGAAGTCCGTTTCGTCCGTTTTGCCGTACGCCAGACCCCTCCCAATGAACAGGTTCCCGTTTCGAACGTGGTCGGTCGAACACAAGGCCGTTTCCTCCGTTGTGCGGTACGCCAAGCCTCGTTTCCATCGCCTGTTCCGTCCAAGCCCTCCCGATGAACACAACCACGCATTCCGTTCCGACCCAGCCGGTTGGCTCCCACGTGTTTCATTGCCTCCCGATGAACACGACGCATTCTGTTGCCTCCCCATGAACACGACGCGGTCCGTTGCCTCCCCATGAACACAACGACGACGTTGTTTCTCCGTTCCGACCCAGCATGTCAACGAGCCCTGGCCGTACGTATGCGCGAGTAGGCGTTCGAGACCCCGCCCGTATGTACACATACATGGCCGTATTTTCTTTCTTGCAGCCTGGCCGCTGTACATACGTGTACATGCTACATGCGCCCCTCTACTACGACACGTGCGTGCCTCTACATCCACCAGTATATATGTACATACACGTTCGCGGCCAGAATGACAACGCTACGTATGCTTCGACCAGGTGGGTCCCGACTGTCAGGCACTTCCTTGCATGCGAAGATATAGCTGGTGGGTCCCAGCTGTCAGGGGGGCGAATCATTTTGTTTGTTTTTCCCGGACGCACTTCCTTGCGTGTGAAGGTGTAGCTGGTGGGTCCCAGCAGGCAGGGGGAAACATTTTTTTCACGAAATACGGTGGCCCATCCGGTTGGTCCCCGCTGTCAGGTGGAGGAATAATTATTTTGCACGTAATAAGGAGGCACTTCCTTGCTGCGGCCGTGGACCCAGCTGTCAGCGTCTCCACACACAGTACTCTTCTGATGAAAGTTGGTCATTTACCACGCCACGCCAAGAGCACCACGGCGGTGGACGACGGCGAGGCCTAGGAAGGGGACGATACAGAGGCAGGGAAGACTCGGCAGTTGTTTCCCACGCGGAGGGGAGTATGACTATATGAGGGTTTACTGGTTCGTCTGCCGTCGCCGGAGAATAACAACATGTGTGGGTGAGTAGAGGGATGGGTAGGCCAGTGATGGGAGTACGGTGGGGCGGTGAGGCCTACGCGGCAGCACAGCCGGCCGCGGGGAGGAGGGAGCAGGCAGTCCCGCCGGCGCTTGTTTGAGCGGCTGGAGCAGGAAGAGCAGAGATTGAAGAAGCACGACGGCCGTTGGATGGACATCCAACAGTCAGTGCTTGTGCGTCAACCTTTTTTTAGGAAAGCCTCAAATCTGTGGAAAACAGCATACAACCCATCTGCCATTATTTCTAATAATTTACAGCCAAATTGCTAATTCTTAAGGTTTGTTTTGGAGCCCATATTCTTTTTGTTAGCATTACAACCCATATTGTGGCCACGGTTAAAAAATTATACGAAATTTTGCATATTTCGGTGTGGTCCGAACTATTTTTAATCCTGAAATTTCGACTCACATTCAAACTGATTTTAAAAATAAGTGTATATCAATATAAAATCCAACAAATTCTCCACGCATAAAAATTAATGTAATTTAAAATCTTGAAATGAAAAAAAGATATTTGAAACTAATTGCTGGTTTGATGTGTTTTAAAAATGTACAGCCCATTTCTCATTACTGATGGGTCATTTTCTCGGCCAGCCGAATGAAAGCTCTCCTCGTCTTGAAAGATTTGCAGCCCAACAGGCGTGACAAAGTGACTTACTTGGCAAATCACAAAAAAACTGGGCTGTGGTCGTGGACCCAGCTGTCAGCCTCTCCACATACAGTACTCTTCCCATGGAACTCGTTCCTTGATCACGTTGACCATGCCGCACGAAGAGCACCACGGCGGTGGACGACAGCGAGGCCTAGGAAGGGGACGAAGCGGAGCCAGGGAAGACGCGGCAGTGGAAGGCCGCGCGGAGAGGAGTACGAGGGTTCACTAGTTCGGCTGCGGTGTGAGGCTGCTGTCGCCGCAGGGCCTGGCCAGCGGTGGGAATAGTAGGGGGCGGTGAGGCCTCTGCGGCAGCACAGCCGGCCACGGGAGGCAGGAGCATGCGACATGACCGGCGCTGCTTTGGGCGGCTGGAGAAAGAAGACCATAGGTTGAAGAAGCACTACGGCTGTTGGATGGACATCGTACGGTCACTGGAGCTAGAATTGTTCATATTGACTAAGTTGACAAAGCCCTTCGTCCCCGTCAACTTAGTAGGCCCACAAGTCAGCCTCCCACCAAGGTGGGTCCCAGCTAGTCGGGGGAGTATTCATTTTTTATGTGCATAATACAGAGGAACTTCTGGTGGGTCCGAGCTGACAGCGGGGGGAATGTTTTTTTATTTGTGAAATACGGTGGCCCGTCCGGTGGGTCCCAACAGTGAGGGGGAAACGATTTTTCACAAAATACTGGTGGTCCGTCCGATGGGTCCCCGCTGTCAGGTGGAGGAATAATTATTTTCCGCGTAATAAGGAGGCACTTCCTAGCGGCTGCCGTGGACCCAGCTGTCAGCCTCTCCACATACAGTACTCCACATTGACCACGCCGCGCCGAGAGCACCACGGCAGTGGACGATGGCGAGGCCTAGGAAGGGGACGACGCGGAGCCGGGCAAGACGCAGCAGCGGATGCCCACGCGGAGAGGAGTACGAGCGTTCACTGGTTCGGCTGTGGTGTGAGGCTGCCGTCGCCGCAGAATAACAGGGGGTGTGGGTGAGTGGAGGGATGGCCTGGCTAGTGGTGGGAGTAGTATGGGGGCGATGAGGCCTCTGCGGTAGCACAGCCGGCCACGGGAGGCAGGAGCAGGCGGCACGACTAGCGCTGCTTTGGGCGGCTGGAGCAAGAAGACCAGAGGTTGAAGAAGCACTATGGCCGTTGGATGGACATCATACGGTCACTGGAGTATTGAGTAAGTTGACAAAGCCCTCAGTCCCCGTTAACTTAGTAGGCCCACAAGTCAGCCCAACAATATGGTGGGTCCTAGCTAGCAGGGGGTATTCATTTTTTTGGGCGTAATAAGGAGGCACTTCCTTGCGTGCGAAGATATAGCTGGTGGGTCCGACCTGACAGCGGGGGGAACGTTTTTTTCGCGAAATACAGAGGCCCTTCCTATGGGTCCTAGCTGTCAGGTGGAGGAATCATTATTTTGCACGTAATAAGGAGGCATTTCCTTGCGTGCGGCCGTGGACCCAGCTGTCAGCCTCTCCATGTACAGTCCACTTCCGATGATGTCGTTCATTAACCATGTTGACCAGGCCGCGCCGAGAGCACCAGGGCGGTGGACGACGGCGAGGCCTAGGAAGGGAACGACACGGAGCCAGGGAATACTCGATAGTTGTTTCCCACATGGAGGAGTACGAGGGTTTACTGGTTCGTCTGCCATCGCTAGAGAATAATAGCATGTGTGGGTGAGTAGAGGGATGGCTAGGCCAGCGATGGGAGTACGGTGGGGCCGTGAGGCCTGCGCGGCAGCATAGCCGGCCGCGGGAGGAGGGAGCAGGCAGTCCTGCCGACGCTTGGTTGAGCGGCTGGAGCATGAAGAGCAGAGATTGAAGAAGCACGATGGCCGTTGGATGGACATCCAACAGTCACTGCTCTCGTGTGTTGACTAAGTTGACAGGGCGTTGCATGTGCGTCAACCTTTTTTTATGAAAGCATACGCTTCAACCTGTAGTAGGCGCACAAGTCAGCCTCAAATCTATGGAAAACAGCATACAACCCATCTGCCATTATTTCTAATAATGTACAGCCCATTTGCTAATTCTTAAGATTTTTTTTGGAGCCCATCTTCTTTTTGTTAGCATTACACCCCATATTGTGGCCACGGTTAAAAAATATATGAAATTTTGCATATTTCGGTGCGGTCAACTGTTTTTAATCCAGAAATATCGATTCACATTCAAACTACTTTAAAAAATAATTTATATAAATATAAAATCCAAATAATTGTCCATGCATAAAAATCAATGGAATTTAAGATCTTGTAATGAAATTTTTTTGAAACTAATTCCCGGTTTGATGTGTTTCAAAAATGTACAACCCATTTCTGGGCAAACCGAATGAAACTCTCCTCGTCTTGAAAGATTTGTAGCCCAGCAGGGCCGATAAAGCAAGTAGGCCTTGTTTGGGTATTTCTTTAAAAAATAGAACTGTGCTAGCCATTTTCAGCAAGAAAAAAACACAACTGGGCTCATGATGTGGTAAACATAAATAAAACCATGGCTAGACGGGCCACAGCCCCCGCACAGCCCCGTTGTTACCCTGATCCGTCGCTAAAACTAGTATAAGTAACAACTGCTTGTTCCTCAAAAAAATGCGTGACTTGCTGGGTCCCTGGTGTCAGCTGCTCGTAGTGCAATTCTCTCGTTTATTGACTACGTGGACAATGGCGTGAGCCCCAGATGTCCAACCATTAGGAGGAACCATATTTTTGGGCTTGTACCATAGAGGCACTTGCTTGTGTACTGCCATGACGCTGGTGGGTCCCTACTATCATCCTCTCCATGTACAGTCAACTCCTTGTTCCTCTCGGTTGTTGACGATGTTGACAACGCAAGAGGGCGGCGCACCACGCATGGCGAGCGAACCAAGGCCGCAAGGCGAAGGACGACGGTGAGGCCTCGGATGGAACGAACATGAGCCGTTGAAGATGCGCCGATCCAGTCACAGGCGGAGGGGAGTACGAGGGTTGACTGGTTCGGGCGCGGGTGCGTGTTGGGGCTGACGTCGCTGGAGAATAACAGGACATGTGGGGGAATAGAGGGAGGGACTGGCCAATGTTGGAGGGTACATACGGTAGGGCGGCGGAGGCGCAACCAGCCATGGGAGGCGGGAGTAGGCGGAGCCGACGGGGTGGTTTGGTTTGGGCGGCTGGAGGAAGAAGAAGACAAGAGATAGAAGATACACGACAGATTTGGATGTCAATCCAACGGCTGGTAGGCATAATCGTTTGTTGACTGGCTAGTAAGTCGACACCATCTTGGATAGGCTATTTCCTCGCGGGTCCCAAATGTCAGAATCCAAATCTGTCATGGTCATGCAGCCTTTCCTATGAAAATTTACAGCCCATTTGATGTGCTAGTTCGAAATAAGTTTGTGGGTGCTGGTGGGGGCTAATCACTTGGCTTCTGTAATGCACAGTGAGCTCAAGGAGTCGGCGAGAGTGATGTTATTTCCCTTGGTTGGGATTTGTTACAATATTTCACTCTAAATTAAACGAATAGCAAGCCATTTGCCTTGTTTCAAAGAAAATATGACAGTCACAGCCGAGTTGAAAAGGGAAGGAACATCTAACTCCAGCTTACAAACTATACAAAAGCACGAGGGTTAATTGTTCATGAGGTTTACAAAAAAACCAGATTGAAAAGGGCAACAACATCTAACTCCAGCACTGTTTTCGGCAGTCACAGTCAAATGGATCGGTCAGGTCCATAGAATGAACATCCTGAGTCATAAAATTTACTGGATTATGACCACAATATGTTGTAAATAGAAGCCCGGCACGTTCAGAAGCTCTTTTGCCCACCTGAAACTCCTTTTTTTGCTCTTCGACATACCCATCCGTCAATTCAGTAAATATATGGGCTTTTGAATTGATTTTACTATTTACTAGTGTGGATGCGCTATTTTGTCTTGGGCCCAGAGAAACAATTACTACTAGTACAATGGAGACACTCTACAGCTACCCAGAAAAACAATTACTACTAGTACAATGGAGACACTCTACCGCTTCTGGCTCCTCCTAGGTCATTGAAACGTCTCCCTCTACTGAATGCCGTTATACTTTTGTTCACTGACATGCGGGCCATGCAGTGCGCAGGCCCAAATGCCATCCACCAAATTAGAAGGCAGTATGCAGGCAGAGAGTCACTCCGGTCGTAGCGCGGCAGTAACGAGCCGTCGTATCACAAAACCTGACCTCCCCGCAGTTTAAGATTGACGGACGAAGCAACCATCATTTCACTCTTCGCTGAATCCCCTTCTCCCTCACCGTCTTCAAGAAAGGCAACACTCGCATATGCCACTTTTCTTCTCTCTGAACGAAGGGAAGGTAAGCGGATTCGTGATGTTGGTATATTTTTGTTCAGAGAAAAAAAAGAACTTTTGCAATGCAGTAACCGATCCCCACTCTCTTTTTTGTTTCATTGTCATTGCAATTGTGTTTTGCTTTCAGTGGTCTCCTAGTATTCATCAGTTTCATGATGGACCAAGGAGAACCAGGCAAAGATCTACCGATATTGGAGTAGATGCGGGAGGCTGATCCCCACGAGACAGAGAGCTCCAAGAAGATGGAGGCAACCACCGAGCTGACCCTAGATACGCTCACGACCACTACTGAGATGGTCAACACCCCGTTTGAGGTTACATCCCCCGTGGCACTGCAAGAGCAGTTTTCCCCCTTCGAGGATGTGCCCCCCCCCC
>NC_057803.1:561737775-561774076 GCF_018294505.1 Triticum aestivum
ATCTCGATTGTGGTTTTTCATCTAAGTATGTGGTGATTTTTTTAGAAAAGGAAGTATGTGGTGATTAATAATGCAAAATTTTATTAGCTTCGATGCCATGCTATACATAGTGGTTTAAATAACTTGTTTTTCTTATACTGAAAAGTAATTCAGAATTTGTTTCTGTTTCAATTAGAGCCCTGATGCAGACAAGGATTGTGTGGTTGTACATGTCACTCGCTATGAGGCAGACGACCTGAATATACGCACTGGAAAAACAGAGTTCTTAGGCTGTTGGATCCTGGAAGCCATTTGCGGTTATACCAATGAAGAGTTGTATTCCAGCCTCACTGTTGTCAGGCATGTTGTCGAGGGTGTACTGAAGCACAAGAAGTTCAAAGCTACTCCTTCGTTTGTGAGGCATACTATTCTTGTCAAGCTTACGCATGAAGATGACATGGCATACCTCCACAAACAAGTTTATCAGTGGCAAGGCCACAAGCTTGTCTTCATGAAGGTTCACAGGATTGAGTTGCTGTGGGACGTCCTCGATGATGTTCATGGCAAGGTCCGTCTTGTGTCTAGCCCAAATTAGATCGAGGCATGAAATAGTTGCCCTAGCTAGTGTTTAATAGTAGTTTGGATCGTGTCTAATTATCCAAACCTTGCCTGTTATCGACCCCTCTGGGGCTAGTACTCTGTTTCAATCCGTCTATGGGAACTGCTACTACTTCTGTGTGCCCGTGAATCATGTGAGAACCATCGTAATTGTTGCCGAAACAGATGCATCCTCACTAGTTTTTTCATAAATATGGCATGGTAAGACATAAGTTGTCACGGTTTATCATATGAGTAGTGTGTGTTTTGCTGAAATAGAGCACTCGTTCGAGAACCGTGCGCCGACGTATACATAAGTACTTGTAAACACTATTGGTGCTACCCCACTTGTAAGCATTTGTGCAAAACACGACACATTGGCTCAGCTCGCTTCAACACTAGGCTATCGACCAGCTAACAATCAACAATTTGCTATCTGACATATAAGCAACTATGTATCTTGTTACAGTGGTTCATGCAGTTAATTGAGGCCACAATGTAATAAATTCCAAACGTTCACACGCTAGTCCAGCGCTCATGTGGAACACTCACATTAAAATCATCTACATAAAAAACTTGAAAAGCATAAGTTAAGCAATTTTATACATCTCAATGATTCATAGAACATAACAAACATATACCAGTTCACAGCAAAAGACAAAGTTGTGAGAAGGTTTACTAATCCGGAAAAAACAAGCAAGGCTTCTCTGAGCAAAGGGCCTCCCGACAGGCTTAAATTTTCTGGAGTTCACTCTGGTTTTTTCTTGTTGCCACCATTCAGGGTTAGGTTCTCTCACTCCACAATAACCAATTATAATTGTGGTCTCAGCTGGAATGCTGAACTGAACCATGCAGTGTACTGACCAGCTGAAATGCTTGTGCATTCCACTAAATTTAAGCACCGCTATTTGCAGAAATAAGCAGACCACAATGCCTCTTGTCCGTGCACCTGTCCAAAAAACCGCCATGCAGCCGTGCCAGCTAGTCCTCAGTCCATGGATGAACTGGTAGAAAGTGCATTTCGGACTAGGATGTAGTTGTTTTCGCTCGTCCCTGCACTGCAATCGGGAAGTAAAACATATGAATCAACTTCTTTTAGATTGCGTTGGTCATTCTACCTTAGTTACTACCAATGTAGGGATACCTTGAGGACGGGAGGTTAGACAACGACAATGAGGGATAGCCATCTCATTTTGCGCAGTTGTACTAAAACTGAGGTGTGTGCTTTTGATTGCGCGGATAGAAACGATACGGAGACACACATCCCGAAACGATATGGAGACAGACATCCCTGTTTGCGCAAATACGAAATATGGTTATTTAAACAATGACATATATTACTACTTTCCCCCGTTTCCTCTTAGAACCAAGTCCTAGATTCATGCTACAGCTTTCCCACTTTCTCCTCTGTTTGAACCAACGCTTTGAGTCGACTGTATGAACTAGCTTTACTTCAAATAATAGTAGAAGTCTAGGTGGCTTTGGAAGAGCGGACGGAAGTAGAAAAGGATCCACGCGAAGGGAGTTGGGGCAGTAGAGCAAGGCAGGTTTCGAAGTAATATATACCTGAGGGTCGTCGGCATGTGGCAAAGACGGCATCGGGAGGCCGCATCTTGGCCAAAATACCGCAGGCAGGAATAAGGCGTCGGAGGCCCTCCCGAGCCGGCGCTCTCTCGGAGAGAACGGCGTGGCCGCCGATCGGGATGCGCGGGCAGCCGTTGGTCTCCTCCCTCGTCGCCGACGACAGCGTGAACAATGCACCTACACCCCTGCCCCGGTCGAGGTTGTCCGGACGGATTTGTGACCAGCCATGAGCTGAGAGAGAGAGTGTGGCCACCTATGTGTTGCTTAGATCTGGAGAGCATGAGAGAGTGAACAAGAGGAACCCTAGTAAAGCAAGCGCTAAGGCTCCTGCTTTTATATATAGTGGAGTGATTTTGTTGTACCAGCTTCAAAAAAATGCGCTCCTACGTGTACCCGCGAGTGGGTGTGAGAGAAATAGTGCGTGCGTGCACCGCTTCTCTTTGTAAGAGTACAATATACTATGCCCAAAGAACGTTCGCCGCAAGAGTAATGTATAAGTGTGTGACGTGTGAGCTAAAATAAAATGTGCGTGCCGTCTTTTGTTTTTTAGAAGTTCTGAGGGTAGGGTGTGAAGAGCACATATGTGCGTGACGTCTACCTGCAGATAGACGATGGGTGTGACGTGCGAGTCTGCGAGAGGACTCGGGAGAGTCGTGACTCGTGAGGGTGCGTGTGCGTGAGAGAGAGGGGCACGTATCAATGCAATGCATGTGTCCGTAAATCATTATCCAACAAACGTTCGCCACAAGCCTTTTCCTGACGAACGCCGTAAGAACCGTTAGATCGGCATTCGATAGTGTCAGTTTTGCCATGTCATTTAACAGAACAACCACTCCTCCTACACACAAATCTTCCACGTGAGTGTTAGCAACTGCCGTATGCTCCCTCCGTTCCGAAATGCAGTGCATATAGCTTTATTCAAAATTCGAACCTTGCAAACTTTTACCGAGTTTTCGTGTACCAAATTGCACATGTAGAATACCATGTATATATCATTTCATTCATCTTCGAGAGGTAACTATAAAGATGGGTGAGGAGTCTACAAAGAAATACCATTGTATCACCCGCAGCAATTTCGAGCATCCTTTAGTGTCGAGGAATATCATAGGAACTCTATATGATATGATTTTTATAGGATTTTTTCCTATAGAGCCAATTGGTTCATAGGAATAGATTCATATACTCCACATTTCAAAGGAAATAAACATGATATCATTTCTATACCTTTAGAGCCACTTGGTTCATATGAATGGATTCCTATACTCCCTTAATTTCAAAGGAAAATAAACATTAGCGTATATTCAATAGAAAAGTTCCTATGATATGAACCAAATTGCATCTCTTTTCTAATCCCTCCTCATAGGAATTGAGATACATGTCATCTCTAGATTCAATAGAAAAGTTCCTATGATGTGAACCAAATGACATCTCTTTTCCAATCCCTACTCATAGGAATTGAGATGCTCCATGTCATCTCTTTCCCTACAACTTCCATGTATACATATTCTATTCCTAAATAGATAGTACAACCCACTAGTAGCTTTTTTCCAAAACATGCAACTATGGCACAAGAACTATATAGTATGCCAATAACTTTGAAAGATGGTCGCTGGATGAATCTAACCCGACAGTGCAGAGATAGGCAAATCCGAGCACTACTGGCCATTGGATATCATCAACATTCCACCAGATTTGCCACATGTACAATTTAGAAGACTCCATGGTTGAACTTAAGCATAATGCACAAATCTCAAAACACAAGCACTTCTACTTTGTTCTAGAATCTTCTGTATCATAATTGATTATTTTTTCTAAATGAATTGCCATTATTTGTTTTTTACTTTTTGATTTACAATGCACAACCCCATGAATCTTAACATTTTTATAAAATTAATTTATTTTGAATGAGATGAACTATAAGAACTAAACGACATCTACATCATGCATATATGACTCAAAGCTTTACATGCTATAGTGTGTATTTATTCATAATTTGGTTTCGAAATCTCATGCATTCAATACATGTGTACCTTACTAGTTTTGAGTAGAGTAGAAAATTTCACGCGGCCCCGGGTATATCAAAATGCAGGGCCCATGCATCATTGCCTTTCGGTCGAACCTACGTCCACAATTTTTTGTACGTACTATATCTCCACTGGTCCCCGAACCCAAAATGCTGCCTCGTTCCCGTAAAACCAAGCGGCCCACACATATTTAAGGCGTCAACTCGAACCCGTTTACTACGACGTGGGCTCGCACGCTGTAGTACTCCTACAAACCCTACCGCCGCACTCATCATCGGTTTTCTTCAAGAGGACGAGGGAGAAGCCGATTTGTAGTGGAGGCGCTTTAAAAAAAGGATCTGTAGTGGAGACCCCTACCCTAGGTGCCCTAGGTGCTGCCGCCCGCATCATTGTTTTCTCTTTTCTTTATGCTCTTGCGTCCTAGAGTGAAATGATGGTTGCTTCGTCCATCCAGCTTAATGCGGGAAAGGTGGGGCTTTGTGATTTGACCCCTCATCGCTCATTTTCTACTACTGCGGCTCTATGACCGGGGTGCCTCCAATTCCAACCATTGCTCCGAATTGTAATTTGGTGCATCACACGTGGAACAAGACGGTGGATGAGCCACATGTCGGCCAAAGGGGTCCTATTAAGTGTGTCGCCATTTCGTGTGCAGAGTGACCCTGCTTGAGTTGCTACGCCAACACGACAGGAGCAGCCTACCACTTGGTTTTGCTCCTTGGTGAATCCCGACTATATTGATCTAAAAAGATACGTGCTGAACTACCCTCTCCATCTTGTTTTTTTTTATTTTTAGGCGTCTCAGTTTATAGGGCTTGCACGTAGTTCTAGGTCATCCATTTGACTAACTAAATATGAGTTACTATGTCACAAAAAGTATATCATTGGATTCTTAAGCGGATGTAGTTGTATTTAAAAGTCGAGGGCGGGGCTTTTCCTGCGCCAGTAGGCGGGGCAGTTCCGCCTAGTCGGTTCGACAGAGACGCGAGAAGACGAGGGAGTAGGCTGCTGCAAATGTAGGGCTGTGTGATTTGACAGCGAGTTGCTGCTGGACAGGTGGGGCCTCGTTATTTGACTTGCCATTATCATTTTAACTGCGGCGCTACGACCAGCGTGAGTCTCCCGATTCCTGACCACCTCCATTACGAAGAAAGAGATAGAGAGGAGTAAAAAATACACTTATAGCCAACCTTATAGCCAACCTTGTTGTAGTATGAGTGACTAAGTGATGACTATGTATGACATGCCAACATCAGATAGCCTAACGCACCGTGTTAAATCTCCAAGGGCGCGACCGCGCGAGCGACGCGACGGTCGTGTTAGGCGCGACCATGATACGGGCTGCTGGCAGCCCTTGGATCTGAGATCAAACGGTCACATGCTAATTTGCTGAAAATTTGCTGAATAACCCTCCAGGATAGGATATTCACCCATAGGTCTAGAATCACGCCATGCAACCGTTTGATCTCAGATCCAAGGGCTCTCGGAAGCCCGTATCATGGGAGAATGGAAAGCCACTACCCTGCCGTCCGCACGCTGGCAGTTCACTCCTACTCATCCCCGCACGTCCTTCAATACTACGGCGGTTCGCTCCTAGTCGTCCTGTCCATTCACATTACGGTAGTTCCACTAATCCTAACCCTCCTCCCAAATCCATGGCGTCCCAAATCTCCATGATCGGCGGTGAGTACAAGGTTAGAACCATCACCGGCGATGAGTTCGACGTCATCCACACCCGTTCTTCCGCGACGGTGAAAGGATGCCTTTCTCGCTTCACACGCATGTTCGAAAACTCAGATTATGAGTGGGTCGCTGGGCTAGATGTTGAGTACACCACAGTCCTGGAACCAGAGAAGGATCTAAAGGATGAAGAGAGGAAGAATCCCGCCATGATCCAAGTTTGCGTACATAACGTTTGCTTAGTCTACCACATATGCCATGCCGACGTTGAGTGCCAGGATTTTAAGAACTTCCACAAGGACAAAACAGTGAAATTTGTTACTGTAGACTTTAAGAATGACAGGGATGTCCTGCGTCAGATAGATCTTGTTGTAGGCAACCCCTTCGACCTCCAGAAGAATCGGCTGGTGTCCTCTCGTCAGCCTTTAATGCTGACCCTGGCAGGAGCCATGATTCATCCTTCGTACGGTAAACTGGAGAAACCTCCATACACGTTTCATCGTCATGCATGGCAGCGGAATGTACTAGATATAGACCACATCCACTATGCTGCAATGGATGGCTACCTTTGCTTCAATATCTACAAGGGTTGGATGAAGAGCAACAACCAAGTGTGCGGTTCAAGCAAAGAAGTATCGGCCAAGAGGGAGAGGGACAAGGACGAAGTCGAGGACATGGACGAGGACTCCGAGTAAGGTGGCAGTGTCGTTGTTCATGGTGGTTCTAAACTTCTAATGCAGTGTCTACCGGATTAGTTGCATAGTTTAATTTCAGGTGTGCTTAGTTTAATTTGAGGGGTGTGTTGTGCTGAGCCCCCAGCAGAACTATGTTATGTTTCTTCTCGTTACTTTAACTCTTCAGTATGTACATACTACTAGTATTTCTTTAATAGAATTTAGCACCCCAATTAAGCACGTACTAGCTTTTTTTAATAGTACTATATGCATAATTTGGCGACGAGCGCTCTCTATATGTACCACCTTTTTTTAATTTAAATTTTTGCTCCATGGCGCAATCCATCGATAGTACTACTGTACAAAAGTGTACATTTTTTAAAAGGCTAGAGTACTGTTCATCACATATATAGCCATTTAAATTCTCAACCTAGAATGACATGCATGCCATGTAGTAAACCGATATGGAGGAAGTATAGTAAAAATGAGGTGATTTTATCAAGCGATCGGCGGGGGAGCATGGCCTGTCATGATGTACCAAGGCGATGCGCGTGTCCCTCTTGAGGCAGAAGCAATACTATGATGGCGAACCAAAGTGTGAAATAATGGTCGCTTCATCCATTTGGGAAGGTGCGGCATTGTGATTTGACGTCTCATTGCTCATTACTTCTACTGGGCCGGTACGAGTGGGGTGCGTCCCCCTGCTGTTCTGCACTATTATTTGGTTCTTGACACATCACCCGGTGGCTATATGTCCCACATGTCGGCGACAAGAAGTACAGAATCCATGAAAGGGAGTGTCGACGGAGGAGTATACTACAGAATTCATGAAAGGGAGCGACTTAGTTTTGGAAAAATCTGTTTTTACGGAGTACGTATGTCACATCCCTAGCTTCTGGTAATGCTCTAGGTTAGCTTCATGTGTGCATCATGTTTAAATTCTGAAACTTGAACTGAGGAATTTAGAAGCCTCAAAACCCTAAATAAAAGAAGGGCAAAAACCCTAAAATATCATTCATTGTTCCAAAATGTTCTTCTTAGATGTTTAATATTTTTGGCAAGGGTTTTGATCCAAACCAAAAATATTGAACATTTTAAAAGGATTTATTTTGAGACTTTGAATTTAAATCAATACTATTTTGAATTTGAACTTATATCCAAATATTACTGAATATATGTTCAAATAACTGAAACATTTTTATGTGCTTTGGTATAATTCCATTGTGCTAAATAAAATGTTCAGGGGAATTTTGTCACTGTCTTTGAATTTGTTTTATTTCAAAACAGTGGCAAAAGATTAAATATAAAACAAAACAGAAGAAAAAAATAAAAAGAGCAAAGCCTACCTGGCCTTACCCGTGCAGCCACCAGAGCCGGCCCAGCTCCTGTGCTGGTCCAGCACTGTGCGGCCCAGCCCACCTCCTCCCCCTTGTCCTCTTCCTCCTCTGCCAGGAGGACGAACAGAGGCGAGGCGTGGCGTGCGCCGACGCTGCCTCGGCCACCTCCTGCTTCCCCTGGCCACCTCCTGCTTCCCCTGGCCGCGTGGATGAATGCCCGGTGACGTCCCGATCCGCCCGACCTCTCTCACTCCTCCCCTGCTCCCTCTCTCGCCGTTTCCCACCTCACCGAACACGCTCGCCGCCGCCGACGAGCTCCCTCGTGGCCACCGGCCACCCCTAGCCTCGCCGATGCGCTCAAAGGCTCCGCCTCGACCCCCTCCTTCCTCCCCACCGACCCACGGCCCTCCGGAAGCCCTGCAACGCCGCCACCATCGCCGTTCCGTCGCCGGCCACCGAAGCTCACCGCTGTCGATTCGCCGCCTCCGACGCCTCCCCGAGCTCCCCGAGGCCACCGATGCAACCCCTGTGAGCCCCTCTTCCTCTTTCCCCTTCCCTCAAGCTCGCACTCATCCCCTAGCCTCTTCCTCCACCGCGGCCGAGAGTTTCTCGCCGCCGGCCATGGCGTGGCCGTGGCCACAGCCACCCCAGCTCGTATCCGAGCCCACTGACGTGCTCACCGCGATCTCAGGAGTCCGTAGCACGCCCCAGCTCCTCCTGCCGTGCTCCCTAACCCCGACCCCGAGCTCGCCCGAGCTCCGGCCGCCGCCGAGGTCGACGCCGTGCTCAACTCCGGCCACCTCGCGGCCTCCCGTCCGTTCCTTTGGATGCGTAGGAGCAAGAGCTTCTCCCCAGTGCCCTCAGCGCGCCAAACCACCACTCGTAGCGCCAAACCCGCCACCACCCGAACTCCGGCCGCCGCCGTCGTCATGATTGCCGTCGCCTCCGGCCACCCTAGCTTCTTCCGTTGGCCCTGTTAGATGCGCGCGGGCCTGGGCATCCCGTAGAGCCCCTCCGCCGCTCTTTTGGTCATCGGAGGGCGAATCCCGACGCTCTCCGCCGTCCCTGGCCTCGCCGGCGACGAGCCTCGGGTCAACTCCGGCGAGCTTGACCCGGGTTTGACCCCCTATCTCTCACTGACCTGCGGGCCCCGCCCGGCTAATTAGGTTAGGTTAGTTTAACTAAGCTAGGTTAGTTTAGTTAGACGCTGACACTCGGGACCCACCGGTCAGGGGTTGACCGGACTGTGCCACGTTGACCTGCTGACGTCATCATGACATCAGGCTGACGCAATAAGTATTTTCTGGATTTAAAAAAAATATTCAGGAAATTCCAGAAAATTGTATAAACTTCAATAAATCATAGAAAATTAACCGTAACTCCAAATTAAATAAATTATATATGAAAAATTATTAGAAAAATTGAAGGAATCCATCTGTACCATTTTCATGCATGTTAGAACAACTTATAGCTGCTGTTTAGCACAAATCAATTAAATGGCATTTGAATAATCACATATGGAGTTTAAATTTGAATCTTGTATTCAAACCAACTTCATTTAATCTGTTGCTAGTTGCATTAGCTCAAAACACATTCATTTTGCCATGTCATGATCATGCATCATATTGTGCATTGCATTGATTGTGTTCCCTTCTATGTTGCCGGTATTTGTCCCCTCTCGATAGACGTGATACCGATGATGTGATCGTTGACACTGATGAAGACTCAATGCTATCTTCAGAAGTGCCAGGCAAGCAAAACCCCCTTGTTCATTCCGATACAATCCCACTCTCTCGCTCCTGCTCTCTTTTACTGCATTAGGACAACAATGATTCATCTGTTACTTGTTGCGGTAGCTGAACCCCTTTATCCTTTGCATGACCTGTCATTCCACAGTAAATAGATGAAACCCACTAGTATGAATAGGAGTTGTTTGAGCCCTGTTGTGCCTACTCGTTCATGCTTGTTTGTCATGCCTGCTACTGCTTAGAGTTGAGACAGGTCTGATTCATCGGGGATGAATCAGAGGCGTGTGAACATGTCCTACTGTGTGTGAGCTAAGTGTGTGAACACGATTTGGTAAAGGTAGCGGTGAGAGGCCATGTAGGAGTACATGGTGGGTTGTCTCATTGCAGCCGTCCTCAGGAACTGAGTTCTGTGTTTGTGATCCATGATTCAGCTACTACCATACATTGGGCCCTGAAATATGACCCCGCTCGACTTCTTATTCACCCTAGTCCTCTGTCCAGGAGTTGCAAGTAGTTTCTGGTGTTTGTAGCTTACTGGAGGCCGTGGACAGCGCTGACCGTAGGGGTGGGCTGTGATGCGGTAGGTACGTGGCACGGTGTACCGGATGCCCGTTTGGTATCTCGGGAACCCTGTTCACATCGTTTGGGACTGTGAGCGAAACTCCGGCCGGATCTCCTCATGGATGGAACCCGAATAGGCGATAAACCTGGACTAGAGACTTGAGTGTTTAGGTAGGTCGTGGTCTACACCCACGTCGGCTTTCGCTTGAAGTCTGCCGAGCACATGTCGTGTGCAGACGCTAAGTGGTGGAAACATGTATGAAGAAGTACACCCCTGCAGGGTTAACATCATCTATTCGAATAGCCGTGTCCGCGGAAAAGGACTTCTGGGTTGCTTATATCAGTTCATAGACAAGTGAAAGTGGATACCCTAAAATACGCAAGATAAGCGTGAGTGCTATGGATGGCGTTCTCGTAGGGAGACGGGAGCGGATCCATAGTGGTGTATTGATATGGTGAATATGTGGACTCGTGTGCGCCACCTCAAAAGAGTTACTTGCAGTCGTAGTTCAGGATAGCCACCGAGTCAAAGCTGGCTTGCTGCAGTTAAACCCCACCATCCCCTTTGTTGATAATGAAGCATATGTAGTTAGTTCTGATGTAAGTCTTGCTGGGTACATTTGTACTCACGTTTGCCTATTTTATGTTTTTGCAGAGAGACTTCGGTCTCGCTAGTAGTTCCGCGTGGACTTCGATGTTTAGCTTGTTACCTCAGCTACGATCTTGTGCCCTCGGCAGGATCTGATAGATAGTCAGGCTTCTCAGCCTTTTTCATTTATAGATGTCTGTACTCAGACATGATAGCTTTCGCTTGTGCTTTGACTTGTATGCTCTGATTGTTGGGTCGTGAGACCCATGTTTGTAATATCTCGCTCCTCGGAGCCTATTGAATAAACTACTTGAGTCATAGAGTCATGTTGTGATGCCATGTTGTATTTGCACATATCGAGCATATTGTGTGTATGTTATTGAAATGCTTGGTATGTGTGGGATCTGACTATCTAGTTGTTTATCTTTAGTAGCCTCTCTTACCGGGAAATGTCTCCTAGTGTTACCGCTGAGCCATGGTAGCTTGCTACTGCTCTGGAACACTTAGGCTGGCCGGCATGTGTCCTTCTTCGTTCCTGTGTCTGTCCCTTCGGGGAAATGTCACGCTTTGAGTACCGGAGTCCTGTTAGCCCGCTACAGCCCGGTTTACCGGAGTCCTGCTAGCCCAGTGCTACAGCCCGGACCCACTTGCTGATGACCGACACGTTCGAAGCTGGGTCATGGATGCCTGTCCCTGTAAGTCTGTGCCACTTTGGGTTTACGACTAGTCATGTCAGCCCGGGCTCCTTATCATATGGATGCTAGCGACACTATCATATACGTGAGCCAAAAGGCGCAAACGGTCCCGGGAAAAGGTAAGACGACACCCGTGGAGATACCGTGTGTGAGGCCGCAAAGTTATTGTCACATCCCTAGCTTCTGGCATTGCACTAGTACTAGCCTTTGGTGATGCATCATGTTTACTTTTACAGAAAGTTGAAATGGGGATTGTCCAAACCCTAGCATTTTAAGAATTCACCAGGTTCACCTAAAATATTTTCAGTCAATCCAAGTGGCTTTCAAAAATGTTCATCATTTTTGGAAAAATGCTGGAAACAGTAACCAGAGATGATGCACATTTTTCCATGTCATTTTGGATCTTTGAACTAATATATATTGTATTTGAGTTGGAGCAAATATATGTTATATATATTTTTAATGCTTCAATAATTCTGATATTTTGTGAGGGGCTCTGGAATATTACTTTCAGTCCCTGCAAAAATTATTGGAAGAAACAAAAATGATTTAGTGTTTGAACTAAATCAAAACAGATGAAACAAATAGAAAACAATGATTAAAAAATAAAACAGAGCAAAAATAAAAAGGGAGACGGCCACCTGGGCCACTTACCTGCTTACCTGCCCGGCCCAGCTCCTCCCGCTGGCCCAGCCCACCACCACAGCCTCCCTGTCGTCTTCCTCCCTGGACAGGAGGACGAGGGCGTGTGCCCGACGCTCGCCGGCACGCGCGCGCGCCACCTCCCCCCTGCTGGCCACCTCCTGCTTCCCCCGGACTCCCTTGATGCCCCGGACGAAGCCACGCAGCTGCCCCGCACCGCTCTCACTCTCCCTCGCCCTCCCCTTCTTCCCCTGCTCTCTCTCCCTCTCACCCGAGAACCACCGCCGCCACCGACGCCGATTGCCGCAGCCACCGTGCTCCTCTCGCCTCCCCGACGCCTCCCAGAGCTCCGCAAGTCCTCCCTCGTCCTCCTCGTCGTCTCACGCGACCAGAAGAGCCCCGGAACGCCGCCCCCGACGTTTTCCCCCTCGCCGGCCGCCGAGGATCTTCTCCGTCGAATTCGGCCACTCTGGCGCGCCCCCGAGCTCGCTGACCCTCCCTGCGTGATCCCTGTGAGCTCCACTCCGTTTCCCCTCCTCCATTTTGTTCGTTTCCGTGCCGTAGCACCCCGGCCACATTCCCGAGCGCCGCCGTCCGCCATGGACGCCGGGCATGGCACTGACGTGCTGCTGCGGCCAGACCGACGAGCCTAGCGTGCTCCTAGCTGCCCCAGGAGTCCGCATAGCCCCTCAGCCAGCCCCCTAGCGCCCCGTAACCTCGCTCCGCCCAAACCCGAGCTCCGGCAGCCGCTGCGGCCCCCACTCCGGCGAGCTCCGGCCACCCCCGCACCTCCCGATGGCCCCCCTAGATGCGCACGGGCACGGGCTACCCTCTGGTGCCCTTGGCTTGGCCCAAAACCCCTCGCAGCGCCACTCCGGCGAGCTCCCGCCGCAGTTTTGGTCGTCGCCGGCCGAACTCCGGCGAAGTCGACGTGGCTTAGTTAATTAGTCACTAACCCCCCCACCTACTGACGCTGACAAGTGGGCCCCAGGGCTTAGTCAAAGCTAACCAGCCCGGGTCAACGCGGGATTAGTCCCTGTGTCACTGACGTGTGGACCCCACACGTCAGGTTTGACCTGGGGCGCTCGGTTGACCCTGCTGACGTCACTATTACGTCATGCTGACGCAGTATTTGTTCTAGAATTTAAATAAATCCTAAATGATTTATAAATTCCAGAAAATGACTAAAACTTCCAAAATTCATAGAAAATTAACCGTAACTCCAAATTTAATAAATTATATATGAAAAATTATCAGAAAAATTCAAGGAATCCATCTGTACCATTTTCATGCATGTTAGAACAACTTATAGCTGCTGTTTAGCACAAATCAATTAAAGGGCATTTAAATAATCACATATGGAGTTTGAATTTGAATCTTGGATTCAAACCAACTTCATTTAATCTGGTTTTAGTTGCATTAGCTCAAAACACATTCATTTTGCCATGTCATGATCATGCATCATATTGTGCATTGCATTGATTGTGTTCCTTTCTGTGTTGCCGGTATTTGTCCCCTCTCGATAGACGTGATACCGATGACGTGATCGTTGACACTGATGAAGACTCAATGTTATCTTCAGAAGTGCCAGGCAAGCAAAACCCCCTTGTTCATTCCGATACAATCCCACTCTCTCGCTCCTGCTCTCTTTTACTGCATTAGGACAACAACGATTCATCTGTTACCTGCTGCGGTAGCTGAACCCCTTTATCCTTTGCATGACCTGTCATTGCCACAGTAAATAGATGAAACCCACTAGCATGAGTAGGAGTTGTTTGAGCCCTGTTGTGCCTACTCATTCATGTTTGTTTGTCATGCCTGCTACTGCTTAGAGTTGAGTCAGGTCTGATTCATCGGGGATGAATCAGAGGTGTGTGAACATGTCCTACTGTGTGTGAGCTAAGTGTGTGAACACGTTTTGGTAAAGGTAGCGGTGAGAGGCCATGTAGGAGTACATGGTGGGTTGTCTCATTGCAGCCGTCCTCAGGAACTGAGTTCTGTGTTTGTGATCCATGATTCAGTTACTACCATACATTGGGCCCTGAAATATGACCCCGCTCGACTTCTTATTCACCCTAGTCCTCTGTCCAGGAGTTGCAAGTAGTTTCTGGTGTTTGTAGCTTACTGGAGGCCGTGGACAGCGCTAACCGTAGGGGTGGGCTGTGATGCGGTAGGTACGTGGCACGGTGTACCGGATGCCCGTTTGGTATCTCGGGAACCCTGTTCACATCGTTTGGGGCTGTGAGCGAAACTCCGGCCGGATCTCCTCATGGATGGAACCCGAATAGGCGATAAACCTGGACTAGAGACTTGAGTGTTTAGGTAGGTCGTGGTCTACACCCACGTCGGCTTTCGCTTGAAGTCTGCCGAGCACATGTCGTGTGCAGACGCTAAGTGGTGGAAACATGTATGAAGAAGTACACCCCTGCAGGGTTAACATCAACTATTCGAATAGCCGTGTCCGCGGAAAAGGACTTCTGGGTTGCTTATATCAGTTCATAGACAAGTGAAAGTGGATACTCTAAAATACGCAAGATAGGCGTGAGTGCTATGGATGGCGTTCTCGTAGGGAGACGGGAGCGGATCCATAGTGGTGTATTGATACGGTGAATATGTGGACTCGTGTGCGCCACCTCAAAAGAGTTACTTGCAGTCGTAGTTCAGGATAGCCACCGAGTCAAAGCTGGCTTGCTGCAGTTAAACCCCACCATCCCTTTGTTGATAATGATGCATATGTAGATAGTTCTGATGTAAGTCTTGCTGGGTACATTTGTACTCACGTTTGCCTATTTTATGTTTTTGCAGAGAGACTTCGGTCTCGCTAGTAGTTCCACGTGGACTTCGACGTTTAGCTTGATACCTCAGCTACGATCTTGTGCCCTCGGCAGGATCTGATAGATAGTCAGGCTTCTCAGCCTTTTTCATTTATAGATGTCTGTACTCAGACATGATAGCTTCCGCTTGTGCTTTGACTTGTATGCTCTAATTGTTGGGTCGTGAGACCCATGTTTGTAATATCTCGCTCCTCGGAGCCTAATGAATAAATTACTTGAGTCGTAGAGTCATGTTGTGATGCCATGTTGTATTTGCACATATCAAGCATATTGTGTGTATGTTATTGAAATGCTTGGTATGTGTGGGATCTGACCATCTAGTTGTTTATCTTTAGTAGCCTCTCTTACGGGGAAATGTCTCCTAGTGTTTCACTGAGCCTTGGTAGCTTGCTACTGCTCCGGAACACTTAGGCTGGCCGGCATGTGTCTTTCTTCGTTCCTGTGTCTGTCCCTTCGGGGAAATGTCACGCGATGAATACCGGAGTCCTGTTAGCCCGCTACAGCCCGGTCCATCGGAGTCCTGCTAGCCCAGTGCTACAGCCTGGATTCACTCGCTGATGACCGACACGTTCGATGCTGGGTCATGGATGCCTGTCCCTGTAAGTCTGTGCCACTTTGGGTTTATGACTAGCCATGTCAGCCCGGGCTCCTTATCATATGGATGCTAGCGACACTATCATATACATGTGCCAAAAGACGCAAACGGTCCCGGGCAAAGGTAAGGCGACACCCGTGGGAATACCGTGCGTGAGGCCGCAAAGTGATATGAGGTGTTACATGCTAGAACGATGTGGCATTGAGTTGGGGTCCCGACAGCGTTGGTATCAGAGCTTGACTGCCTGTAGGTTACCAAGCCAAACTGGTCGATGTTGAGTCTAGAAATTCTTTAGTTATATGTAGGGGAATTGATTGTGGGATGGAACGTAAGGCTCTTTTTACTCCTTATACCTCATGGCCTTCTGATCTGAGTCATCATCTTCTCTTCTACGGGGATTAAGAACTAGGCTATCTCTTCTTTCTATTAGGATCACGTGTTACTAATCAGTGGACTTATAAGATTGTTGGATTTAAGTCTCAGTTCAGTTCCTACTACTTCCGTATGTTAATTGTTGATCTCGAAACCTTGATATTGTGCTTCTGAGTGGTTATGCCACCATTTTTGTGAATGTCTCAAATCTTTTCTGAGCATTTACAGCTGTTATGATGTCCGAGTTATCCCAGGTTTCTAAATAGTCGGATGCATTTGCAAATCCCTTCCTCCTGTTTCCGATGTGCCTTTAGTCAGATTAATCACACAAATCAGTGAGTTGAGGTACTTTATTGCCTTGACATATATGTTGGAGCTAGTATAATGACCCTAGGTGTCTTAGGGGATCATCTAGTAATTTAGCCATGAATTGTGTTCCCAGTGTGATGATTCTGGCCTTTATTCTCGAAAGCATCCCGTGATGCCACATAGTTAGTAGGTATTCTACTCCTGGGTTTTGAACCCGAGATTCACTCTACTTACATCATGTTGATAGTGTTGCTAGTTCCTTTAGGATATTAGTAACCTTAGCGATAGTCCTTGAAGTCTGTGGTATCTTCTTCTTCCAAATACCATGAACTACTTATGGCAGAAGTTCCTCGTTTAACTGAAATATCACAACAGGATTATTCTTGATGAGTTCTCCATTATATATTGTGGCTCTGCCAGTTCAACCTTCCTGCATAGTTTATCCGGAAGAAACATGTTGAGCTCTGCTCGACATACTAATCTATGCATCCACAACTCAGAAAAACATATGTTCCTTTGAGTTGTCCCTCTTTAGTTGTTTTCTGGCCCTCGTCTATCAATTGATAGTCAGAAGTAATTGTGCATTCGTGTTGTCAATGCTTATTACTCTTGTGGTCCGTCAAGCCATTCTATTCCAGAGAGTGGCTAAGAGAAACAAACTCCAGTACCTCATCCATATCTAGGATTGGGTCAAAGTAGTTGTATTCTGCAGATCAAGTTGCTAATCCAACTTTTGTTCTGTTCTACCTTGGAGTATTACCATCTTTATATCAAGAATTTCATGAGAATTGCACTACCTTTTGTGAATTCTTGACATAGTGATACTTCTCGCCATCCTTTTTCATTCCTCGGTTCCGTGTTGTTGCAGCCGGAGTGCCGACAAGTGAATCATGATGTGTGAACTCAATACTCCTAGCAACCCCATTGCTTGGTAGTTAATGGACAATAATCTTATTCTTAGTGTGTTGGTTATTGAATCACCATTCTAAGATTGATCGTGCTTCCTAGTCCTTATTTTGGTGCACCCTTCGATTGATGAGTTAGGATCTTGTCAAGCCCTCATCCATTTGATCATATCGTCTTGCCCTCAAAAGCGAGATTGTTCTCGAGCTTAGTAACATATCGGTGGTTCGTGATTTCCGAAGATCTTCTCGGAAGTATTACCAGGTTGTCACCTGACCGCTATGTTGAGCTCGTGATCAAGTTGGTTTCTTGTGAACCACCTTCTCTCCAAGAATCGGTGTTAGATATCCCTGAGCTAGTTGGTTAAGCTAAATGACAACTTGGAGGGTTGGAAGATAAAAGCTTGCCTGACTTAGTTCGTTCCAAAGGGATATTCTTGTGTAGTGTGTGTTGAAAGAAGATGATATCTTCATCGATTGGGCCCTGTGATCAGTTACTGGACCTATTGTCTTATCAATCCCTTGATTTGAGTGTGGGCTATCGTCAAATCAAATCAGTACCAACGATGCTCGTAATGTTGTCCTACTCGTGGTTGATCCCTCGAGCATACACCATTACATCTTTGGTCTGACCAATGCTATCACCGTGTTCACATGATGGTGGAAGTCCAGTGATATGGAAATTCCGATGAGTTGCTGTTGAGCCCATCAGTAGCATTTTGTCTCCCCCCATGAATCATGTTGAACATCAACCTAGTGTTGGAAACTTGTGTAAGCATTTCTTCGTGTTTCGTTCATGAAGCATATGTTTGAATGAAAGTAGTGACTTTCCCTAATTCATGTGCATATGATGCAAGTTGCTGCCATGGATTCGAGAAAGTCAATGTTGTTTCCTTTGGAATCATCCCAAATCAGTCATGCACACGTGCGAAGAATTCTGTGGTTTGAAGACTTGCAACCTTCAATCTATATGTACCCCTAGCACACCAAGCCACTGATTGATTTGTTCAAGGAGAAGGAGTTCCTTCATAAGAGCTAATCCGGACTTATGTAAGGACTTCGATACCCTCGTTGATGGTTCCCCCTCCTGAACTCGGTAGTGTTTTATTATAAGACTACTTTGTGGTCATGCTTGTCTTGGACAACGTGTTCACATGTTTGTAGCAGAACCAGCTCATGTTTAGAGCTTGCTATCGTAGTTCATCTCCCGAGAATCTCGCAACGTCATCTCGTCGATTCGTGTTGCAAACTTCCGTTTTTCTTCCTGGACTCGATGAGTCTGGAATATCCTGACACCAACCAGATCTGAATCTCAGGTAGATATGATGGTTGGAATATTTCCCAAGAATTATAATATTGGTCGCGCAAAAACCGGTAAAGTGGATGTCGTGGCCAACACACCCAGCTGGAAGACCTGTTATTATAATATCTTGATTGAGGAAGTTGGCCACCCCCCCATAGGGATTTCGTAGGGTTTACTCCCTAGTTGCCCCTATGGATTTTTGAGTTCCCGAAGTCCGACTTTTACTTGATGTCCTAGATACCAGACCATTTCTATGAATGGGTTACACTAGCACATCAAGGAGAACATTAGAAGCGGAGTGCTAAATGTCTCTCGGTCGATCGTCCAGATTTTGTTCCTTGGCTCGCTAAGGTGAAATTTGAGAAAGTGTTATCCTCCTTTGCATCTGCATCGTCCATGGCTATTCATCATGGTAGTAAGTTGTGTTGCCAGAATCCTTGACACGGATGTTGGTAAAACCTTGATGATTGTGGAAATGCTCAAGTTCTTGAGAGCACGCACAAGCGCTACGTGTTATCATCGGCACTAGCTGGGTTTGCTCTCAGTTCCCTCGGCAATGCTATGATCTATTCAAACAGTGAATTCACTCTCTATTGTTGGGTTCTTCCCCAGTTACCAGAATCATTCCCAGCATTTGCATTTTGTTCCCAGCTTGCACCGCCAATGTGCCATTCTACCATGGGTCTCTTCCATTTCCGGTGATAAGCAAATTCATCCATTGCGTTGTCTTCAACAAGGTAATCCACATCATCCAAGTCCGAGTATGCCATTCTACCGACCCCCGCCAATCGATTGCTGTGTTTTGCCTTAGGCTGATATAGAGAGTCTAAATGATCTCTATATCAAAGGTAATTCTTTTTGCCACTTAAGGGGATATATCTTCGAGTCACCCTCCCTGAGGTGCATCATTATGGTATCATGGCAACTCAACTCCTCGCTACGTTGACAACCGATTACCACCTTCTTAAGCGTGGAATTGTTGTCTACCTAGTGAACCTTCGTCATCCGTTTCTTTCCACCCCTCTTGATGTGTATCTCGTGTCTCAACCTGAGAGATGGTCCTATGTCTCATTCCGTGAGTTGTTCGATCTTCGAGAAGATCGACCCTTCTAGAGTCTCCTTCTTCCCTCCATGTCATGTTGACAGGGTTTTTCAAGGCAAGACTTCAAGGCAATGATGGTGAATGAATCAACGTTCAACTGAAGTGCACCCTGGATCGTGAAGATTATACTAGTTTGCGTTCCCCATCGTCTTACCCTACACTTGAATCTCGAGACAAGATTCTTGTTTAGTGGGGGTGAGTTGTCACATCCCTAGCTTCTGGTAATGCTCTAGGTTAGCTTCATGTGTGCATCATGTTTAAATTCTAAAACTTGAACTGAGGAATTTAGAAGCCTCAAAACCCTAAATAAAAGAAGGGCAAAAACCCTAAAATCTCATTCATTGTTCCAAAATGTTCTTCTTAGATGTTTAATATTTTTGGCAAGGGTTTTGATCCAAACCAAAAATATTGAACATTTTAAAAGGATTTATTTTGAGACTTTGAATTTAAATCAATACTATTTTGAATTTGAACTTATATCCAAATATTACTGAATATATGTTCAAATAACTGAAACATTTTTATGTGCTTTGGTATAATTCCATTGTGCTAAATAAAATGTTCAGGGGAATTTTGTCACTGTCTTTGAATTTGTTTTATTTCAAAACAGTGGCAAAAGATTAAATATAAAACAAAACAGAAGAAAAAAATAAAAAGAGCAAAGCCTACCTGGCCTTACCCGTGCAGCCACCAGAGCCGGCCCAGCTCCTGTGCTAGTCCAGCACTGTGCGGCCCAGCCCGCCTCCTCCCCCTTGTCCTCTTCCTCCTCTGCCAGGAGGACGAACAGAGGCGAGGCGTGGTGCGCGCCGACGCTGCCTCGGCCACCTCCTGCTTCCCCTGGCCACCTCCTGCTTCCCCTGGCCGCGTGGATGAATTCCCGGTGACGTCCCGATCCGCCCGACCTCTCTCACTCCTCCCCTGCTCCCTCTCTCGCCGTTTCCCACCTCACCGAACACGCTCACCGCCGCCGACGAGCTCCCTCGTGGCCACCAGCCACCCCTAGCCTCGCCGATGCGCTCAAAGGCTCCGCCTCGACCCCCTCCTTCCTCCCCACCGACCCACGGCCCTCCGGAAGCCCTGCAACGCCGCCACCATCGTCGTTCCGTCGCCGGCCACCGAAGCTCACCGCTGTCGATTCGCCGCCTCCGACGCCTCCCCGAGCTCCCCGAGGCCACCGATGCAACCCCTGTGAGCCCCTCTTCCTCTTTCCCCTTCCTTCAAGCTCGCACTCATCCCCTAGCCTCTTCCTCCACCGCGGCCGAGAGTTTCTCGCCGCCGGCCATGGCGTGGCCGTGGCCACAGCCACCCCAGCTCGTATCCGAGCCCACTGACGTGCTCACCGCGATCTCAGGAGTCCGTAGCACGCCCCAGCTCCTCCTGCCGTGCTCCCTAACCCCGACCCCGAGCTCGCCCGAGCTCCGGCCGCCGCCGAGGTCGACGCTGTGCTCAACTCCGGCCACCTCGCGGCCTCCCGTCCGTTCCTTTGGATGCGTAGGAGCAAGAGCTTCTCCCCAGTGCCCTCAGCGCGCCAAACCACCGCTCGTAGCGCCAAACCCACCACCACCCGAACTCCGGCCGCCGCCGTCGTCATGATTGCCGTCGCCTCCGGCCACCCTAGCTTCTTCCGTTGGCCCTGTTAGATGCGCGCGGGCCTGGGCATCCCGTAGAGCCCCTCCGCCGCTCTTTTGGTCATCGGAGGGCGAATCCCGACGCTCTTCGCCGTCCCTGGCCTCGCCGGCGACGAGCCTCGGGTCAACTCCGGCGAGCTTGACCCGGGTTTGACCCCCTATCTCTCACTGACCTGCGGGCCCCGCCCGGCTAATTAGGTTAGGTTAGTTTAACTAAGCTAGGTTAGTTTAGTTAGACGCTGACACTCGGGACCCACCGGTCAGGGGTTGACCGGACTGTGCCACGTTGACCTGCTGACGTCATCATGACATCAGGCTGACGCAATAAGTATTTTCTGGATTTAAAAAAAATATTCAGGAAATTCCAGAAAATTGTATAAACTTCAATAAATCATAGAAAATTAACCGTAACTCCAAATTAAATAAATTATATATGAAAAATTATCAGAAAAATTCAAGGAATCCATCTGTACCATTTTCATGCATGTTAGAACAACTTATAGCTGCTGTTTAGCACAAATCAATTAAATGGCATTTGAATAATCACATATGGAGTTTAAATTTGAATCTTGTATTCAAACCAACTTCATTTAATCTGTTGCTAGTTGCATTAGCTCAAAACACATTCATTTTGCCATGTCATGATCATGCATCATATTGTGCATTGCATTGATTGTGTTCCCTTCTATGTTGCAGGTATTTGTCCCCTCTCGATAGACGTGATACCGATGATGTGATCGTTGACACTGATGAAGACTCAATGCTATCTTCAGAAGTGCCAGGCAAGCAAAACCCCCTTGTTCATTCCGATACAATCCCACTCTCTCGCTCCTGCTCTCTTTTACTGCATTAGGACAACAACGATTCATCTGTTACTTGCTGCGGTAGCTGAACCCCTTTATCCTTTGCATGACCTGTCATTCCATAGTAAATAGATGAAACCCACTAGTATGAGTAGGAGTTGTTTGAGCCCTGTTGTGCCTACTCATTCATGCTTGTTTGTCATGCCTGCTACTGCTTAGAGTTGAGACAGGTCTGATTCATCGGGGATGAATCAGAGGCGTGTGAACATGTCCTACTGTGTGTGAGCTAAGTGTGTGAACACGATTTGGTAAAGGTAGCGGTGAGAGGCCATGTAGGAGTACATGGTGGGTTGTCTCATTGCAGCCGTCCTCAGGAACTGAGTTCTGTGTTTGTGATCCATGATTCAGCTACTACCATACATTGGGCCCTGAAATATGACCCCGCTCGACTTCTTATTCACCCTAGTCCTCTGTCCAGGAGTTGCAAGTAGTTTCTGGTGTTTGTAGCTTACTGGAGGCCGTGGACAGCGCTGACCGTAGGGGTGGGCTGTGATGCGGTAGGTACGTGGCACGGTGTACCGGATGCCCGTTTGGTATCTCGGGAACCCTGTTCACATCGTTTGGGGCTGTGAGCGAAACTCCGGCCAGATCTCCTCATGGATGGAACCCGAATAGGCGATAAACCTGGACTAGAGACTTGAGTGTTTAGGTAGGTCGTGGTCTACACCCACGTCGGCTTTCGCTTGAAGTCTGCCGAGCACATGTCGTGTGCAGACGCTAAGTGGTGGAAACATGTATGAAGAAGTACACCCCTGCAGGGTTAACATCAACTATTCGAATAGCCGTGTCCGCGGAAAAGGACTTCTGGGTTGCTTATATCAGTTCATAGACAAGTGAAAGTGGATACTCTAAAATACGCAAGATAGGCGTGAGTGCTATGGATGGCGTTCTCGTAGGGAGACGGGAGCGGATCCATAGTGGTGTATTGATATGGTGAATATGTGGACTCGTGTGCGCCACCTCAAAAGAGTTACTTGCAGTCGTAGTTCAGGATAGCCACCGAGTCAAAGCTGGCTTGCTGCAGTTAAACCCCACCATCCCTTTGTTGATAATGATGCATATGTAGATAGTTCTGATGTAAGTCTTGCTGGGTACAGTTGTACTCACGTTTGCCTATTTTATGTTTTTGCAGAGAGACTTCGGTCTCGCTAGTAGTTCCACGTGGACTTCGACGTTTAGCTTGATACCTCAGATACGATCTTGTGCCCTCGGCAGGATCTGATAGATAGTCAGGCTTCTCAGCCTTTTTCATCTATAGATGTCTGTACTCAGACATGATAGCTTCCGCTTGTGCTTTGACTTGTATGCTCTGATTGTTGGGTCGTGAGACCCATGTTTGTAATATCTCGCTCCTCGGAGCCTAATGAATAAATTACTTGAGTCGTAGAGTCATGTTGTGATGCCATGTTGTATTTGCACATATCAAGCATATTGTGTGTATGTTATTGAAATGCTTGGTATGTGTGGGATCTGACCATCTAGTTGTTTATCTTTAGTAGCCTCTCTTACGGGGAAATGTCTCCTAGTGTTTCACTGAGCCTTGGTAGCTTGCTACTGCTCCGGAACACTTAGGCTGGCCGGCATGTGTCCTTCTTCGTTCCTGTGTCTGTCCCTTCGGGGAAATGTCACGCGATGAATACCGGAGTCCTGTTAGCCCGCTACAGCCCGGTCCACCGGAGTCCTGCTAGCCCAGTGCTACAGCCTGGATTCACTCGCTGATGACCGACACGTTCGATGCTGGGTCATGGATGCCTGTCCCTGTAAGTCTGTGCCACTTTGGGTTTACGACTAGCCATGTCAGCCCGGGCTCCTTATCATATGGATGCTAGCGACACTATCATATACGTGTGCCAAAAGACGCAAACGGTCCCGGGCAAAGGTAAGGCGACACCCGTGGGAATACCGTGCGTGAGGCCGCAAAGTGATATGAGGTGTTACATGCTAGATCGATGTGGCATTGAGTCGGGGTCCCGACAACGTACCCACTAGGGTTTATAGGGCTCATCTAAAAAACATTCATTTTTCCGTTTGATAAGTCTCAATTCTACTATACTAGTAGTACCATTACATGTTAGATTTTGAGGTGCGTTAGATCACCCGACGCAAGCAGTGTCAAGAGGAAACTAACCAATGCATGTACAAGTTCATGGAAATTTAGTGGTCATTCATGCATTCGTTCTAATTAATGCCTCGGTAAACATAACTTCTTGAGAAAAACGAGCGTACTAATTACTTGTGCAAACTACAAAATTAATTCGACCACTCACCGTCTACCTTGGTTGGAGAGATTTTGATATTGAGCCATAAACTAGAAAGGAGGGAGTAGTAACTTTTGTCTCGATTACTATTTGTGGCCTTGTATAGATGCAAAATGTATTTTTTTATAGTGGCTTTGTATAAGTAAATGGAGGGAGTACTAACCAAAGTACGTAGTAGGGACGAGGAGTAAACGGAGGGAGTAGTAAATTTTTCTCCTCGTGCTGCGAGCCACCGCGCACGTGGGTGAGGGAGCGGGCGTAAAGGCGTACAGTAGTAGTAGTAGTAGTAGTAGTAGCAGTAGTAGTAGTAGTAGTAGTAGTAGTAGTAGTAGTAGTAGTAGTAGTAGTAGTAGTAGTAGTAGTAGTAGTAGTAGTCGTAGTAGTAGTACTCGTAAGCAAGCTTCACCTCATCCTGCGAGCCACCGCGCCCATGGGCGGGGGAGACGGCGTACTAAGGAAGCTTCTCCTCGTTTTGCGAGTTGACGGGACACATCAAAAGTACTCCAGTGTATAGAGCCTTGCCTCTAAGGTAGGCTCCACATGGTTTGCCTCTTTTTTTAATTTAACATAACGCGTCAAGTCGCAATTTGTTTGTTCACCTGTGGTAGACGATCCTCCCTCCACCAAGTGGACAACCAGTACACGTGCCAAATTACCACGCGGGCTACCTTTTTCGTACAAAAATGAGCTCCACCGTGTACCCGCGCGGGTGTGGTTGGGAAAGAGACGGGAGTACGTGCGCCGTGCGTGCACCTCTTCTCTTCATGCACGTCCCCCACATACGTGGGTGTGTGCGAGAGAGATACAAACCTAGACATAATGCTCCATCCATCCCCATGCCTCCGTCCAGTTCGACCACCAGTCACCACCATGCCCCACTCCTCCTCACCTTATCTCTCATCTTTCTCCCTCCATTTTTATATACAAGGGCCACTATCAAAATTACAATTTGCAGATATACAAGGCCACTAACACTAATCGATGCAATATTAATGGTGTTTGCCTCGTGGTACTAGCAAAGGAGGACATTAATTATCCCTTGCATGCATGCGGGAGTTTGTAAAAAAATGCATCTTGATGTTCCGTGCAATGCACGGGCATCTTGCTAGTCCATGAAAACAACACATGGCAAAATTCCACGGCGAACGAGGGATTTGAATATGTTGGGAGGGGCTGTTTGGATCTTGCCCAGGGTAGCCAAAATATTGGCGACCCTTTTGTCCACCGGAGCCTTTGCCACCGATGAATGAGGAATGGCTCGGGTGCTCATGTTGTCATGCATCCTCCAGCGCGCACGTTGGAGACGAGCTGTGTTTTTTTGTCCCACAACATCGCCCGAGCCGCCGCAGACCGACTGGCGACCCGCAAATTACGCCATCCAACCGTAGCCGCACACATTATGACAGCAACTCAACCAACCGGACGAAATTCACGCAAACACGCAGACAAACTGATATTTCATATAAACAACGACGGAAATCATATAAAATACTGGATTTTCATACAAACATGACGGATTTCATTACATTCAAATGAACTACGCGGTGCTAGTTCTGGACAGCACGGGTATATAATACCTAGCCTAAATGGTCGCCTGCCGATCAATTTGTGTTCCTCATGTCCGGCAGCACGATCACCGGACTGCCAGGAGCCCCGGAGGTATATGCTTCAGTGCAAAATACGGCTCGCTTCCCCACTGCCCAACTGATATCATTGGCTGGTGCCGAAGATGATGGTGGCCGGCACCGGTTCGAGTTCAGCACCGGCCACTACTTCGGCATGGCCGGCACCGGCTCGAGTTCATCCTAGCATTCCCCTCTTCCGTGGAGCCCACGCGGGGTCGACGAAGGTCCTCGCAACAAAAGGATCCGGCAAGACACCTGTCGGTGTCAAAACCGGCGGATCTCGGGTAGGGGGTCCCGAACTGTGCGTCAAGGCTGGATGGTAACAGGAGACAAGGGACACGATGTTTTTACCCAGGTTCGGGCCCTCTCGATGGAGGTAATACCCTACTCCTGCTTGATTAATATTGATGATATGGGTAGTACAAGAGTAGATCTACCACGAGATCAAGGCGGCTAAACCTTAGAAGCTAGCCTATGGTATGATTATTGTATATGGAGTTGATGTCCTACGGACTACAACCCTCCAGTTTATATAGACACCGGATAGGGTTAGGGTTACACAGAGTCAGTTACAATGGTAGGAGATCTTGAATATCCGCATCGCCAAGCTTGCCTTCCACGCCAAGGAATGTCCCATCCGGACACGGGGCGAAGTCTTCAATCTTGTATCTTCATAGTCCAGGAGTCCGGCTGAAGGTATAGTCCGGCTACCCGAACACCCCCTAATCCAGGACTCCCTCAGTAGCCCCTGAACCAGGCTTCAATGACGACGAGTCTGGCGCGCAGATTGTCTTCGGCATTGCAGAGCGGGTTCCTCCTCCAAGTCCTTCATAGAAGATTGTAAACACCAAGAGCAGTGTCCGGCTCTGCAAAATAAGTTTCCACATATTGCCATAGATAGAATAATATTAACACAAATCAAATCTGCTGACGTATTCCGCAGTGCGTCATCACACTACGGCCATGTCCTTTACTCAAATCGTTTTTACTTTTCCACCTCAGCATGTTTTGCGAGGCGGTTTCCTTGGCACGTCTTGTCAAAGCAGAGATCGTGTACCCCTTTTACGGGATTCTCATCAATACGGACGTGGGTAACCCAACCGTGCCCGTTAGCATGTTTCCTCGATTAAAGATGAGTCCCAAACGATTACGGGGAGGGCTCTTGGTATTCAACCTCTTATAAAGAGACGAAGGCCTTACTCCTTTTTTCAATCTCAAGCGAGTTCGCCCGTCGCCTCGAGTTCCAACACCCTAGGCTCCAGATTCCAGGCGCTTCAGACCTTTGACGATGTCCGGTTCTGACCTTCAAGGCCGATGGACGCCCTCCTCCGTCACGGACGGAGGAGGACGTACTAAAGTTGAGGGAGGCTAAGTTCCTGACCAGCAAAATTTCGCATAGGTTGCCTGCTCAAGGGCAGGTCATTCCCAGTCCCCAGCCCGGTGAGAGCGTGGTGTTCATGTCTCACTTCCTTCGGGGGTTGGGCTTCCCAATGGATCCCTTTGTGAGGGGACTGCTGTTTTATTACGGGCTGGAATTCCATGACTTGGCTCCGGAGTCCATCCTCCATATCTCCTTGTTCATTGTCGTGTGTGAAGCGTTCCTCCGTGTTACCCCTCACTTCGGATTATGGCTCAAGACCTTCAAAGTGGAGCCAAAGATGATCAAGGAACGGCACGCAGAGTGCGGAGGCGCTGTTATGAGCAAAAATGCTGATGCTCCATGGCCCGAGGGCTCTTTTCAAGAGGAGCTAGGCTTGTGGCAACGAGAGTGGTTTTATATCACCGTTCCCCAGAGCACCAAGTGGGTGGCGCCTCCTGCCTTTTGCTCGGGTCCCCCACCACGGCTAGCGTCATGGGTCAACAGAGGGTTTGATTGGGGTTTACCCAAAGACGTGCCCTTGTTGCAGGGCCGCATTAAGGATCTCTTGGAAGGAGACCTCAGCCTGGTCAAGATGACGCAGGTCATGCTGATTCGCCGAATATTGCCCGGCAAACGTCGCTCCCTTCGCCTGTGGGAGTTTAATCCAGAGGGACCGCGAGCTCTCTAGAATTTCATGGGCGCAACGCCCGCGGATATGTATAAACTGTTCTTCGGATCACAAGAGATGTGTCCGGATTTAACCGAGGACGCAGGCCTAAGCTGCAATCGCCCGGATACTCAAGTAAGCAACCTTGTGCCTGGACCTTCTATCCGTATAATTGTCATAAACTTGCCCCTAAAAGAGACGTACTTTTAAATAGGAGTGGATAGCGAAGGCAAAGCTGATCAGGTGTCCGGCTCCCCTTCCCGAAACCAGGCCGGATCCCGTGCTGGTCAGGATGCTGGAGATAATGCCTTTGGAGGGAAGCAAGGGGGAGGACAAGGAAACTATGGCCTCCTCGAAGGAGGCTGCTCCGAAGGGAGGAACCGACAATTCCTCTCCTAAGGGGAAGAAGAGAGCCGCCTCTGACGACCCGGAAACCATGGCCTCAAAGCGGGGGGGAAATCCTCGCTAGAGGGTCCGACGCCGGGGAGTTCCTCGGCCAGACTACGCCCTCAAGGGGATCAGCCCTCCAGCAAGCCATAAGTAGAGAAAGATATTCCTTTTGAGGGATGAGGGAAATCCTTGATTTATATCTGAGAAGATTAACCAAATTTTTACCTTGTAGCTCAGACCTCGGCCCTTCTCAGCAGAGCTCGTCTTCGGGGGATCTCCTTCCGGGGATGATGGAGAGCGGGACGCCTCCCCCTGCCGTGCCGCCTAGCGAGGCGGGCGACCCTAAGGTGTCATCGCGGAGGGTTTCTCCGAATACGGCAGGGGCGGAAGATAGCTATGTGGCCCCCGAGGTTCTCCGCGTCCGGCCTTCGAAAGAGGTCGTGGGTCAAGTCCGGCACCGTCTGGTGCTCGGCCGGAGGAACTAAAGATTCTGCTAGGGCGAGCTTCTATCTCGGAGGAGCACCGTGTATTGATGGGAACAGTGATTGAAAGGATCTCATCTGGCAAGAGCGGATTGCATGAGGCCGTCAAAAGTTTACTGTCGGGTTTTGAGGTACATTAGATAATGTACACTTTTGTCAGTTGCGCATGAATAAGATGCGCCCTGTGTAGATAGTAGCCCCTGAGACTCTGCGCGTCGTCAAGAAATGACGGCACGCGGAGGATCATAATCCCAGGTCTAAGATGTCGCCTTTGAATGTAGGCGGCAGGGTGTCCGGAATCAAGTCGAACTGATGATTTTGCCAAACTAAAGCGGCAACTAGACATGGTAGATGCCGACATCGCGCTTGTCAACAAGAGGCTTGATGAGGCTCAAGGTATTTAATTCCTCGGGCGGCATCAGGTAAGAAGAGTTTTATGCCATTGTCTTACGATGTGTGTGCTTGACGCAGATGGTGCGGCCGCCGTGGAGAGTCTTAGGGCAGAACTTGCCCGAGCTAAAGAACAAGCCAGAGAAAGTGATGCGGCTGCCAAGAAAGCCCTTGAAGAGCTGAGAGCCGAATAGGCTGCTCATTGCCGAAGCAAGGAAAAGATGGCCGAGATGGCCGAAAAGGTAAAGAGCGCTGCAGACCGTTGCAGACTTCTTGAGAAAGAAGACCAGGCAAAATAGACAGACTTAGAGAAGGCCGTTGCCAATGCCAAGGACGCGCACTCTGCGATGAGAGCTGCGAAGGAGGAGCTGCGTCAGGCCGAACAGATTGCGGCTGGAAAGCCCTTTATGCTGCGAAGGAAATTTTGCGATCCGAAGTTTGCTCCGTTGGACCGGATGTGGAGTGTGGAGGATACATATCTGGATTTGGCAGTGAGTGCTGCTGATGCGACCGAACTCTTTTGAGATCGGAAAGATCGCGAAGTGGAAAAGCTTTTCTGGTCGCAGTTTCACAATCCAGAGCGTCCACTGGCAGTGGACGATCATTTGGCTCAATGGGCCGAACTGAATAGGTTGTCCGGACTCGCCATGAAGTACGTCATGGGTCATCTGTGGCCGGGGAGATCGGAATCAAAGAGTTATTTCAGCTTGGTGCAGCAATTCCTTGACCCGGTGCCGCGTATTAATGCAATGAAGAGGTCAGCATGCATAGAGGGCGCAAGGATGGCTCTTGCCCATGTCAAGACATACTGGGCAGAGATGGAGACCCTCCGAGCACTATTTTTAGGAAGTCCTTGAAGGCGCTCGTGTAATAGAGACGCAGTGCTCGAAAGATGCTATGTTATGATAGCATATGTAATTATAAAGTAATATTTCGATAAACTATAGTGGCCTTTTTATACTTGTGCCTTCAAGTATTGGGAACACCTCCTGTGCGGCCGTTTTAAGATATATATATATATATATATATATATATATATATATATATATATATACAAAATCTGAAAGATGGCAGTCGTTGGCTTCAGCCCCCACGCACATAGTGCGGAGGTGCTCGCAGAAGACGCATTTTCACACTTAACCCAATGTCTTGGTCCTACAAAGGAGGTGATAGCGCAGCGGGCCAGGCAACCGGACTATAATGCTTTAACACTTTCACTTAGCCATAGGAGCTTGACAGTGAGACTATTTAGGTAGCCCCTTGGTGGCGACTGCGCTCGCCCGAGTTCGGGGCGCGTATGTGCCTGACCGGGAAGCGGCCCTTCGTTAAAGCGGAGGAATCCGATAGATTCCGATAGGTCATCGAGTGGCTGACCAGTCTCACGCTACATCATGACAGTCAGCTTTCTCTACTGAGGTGCTCGCCCGGCCGAACCGGGGCACAATCGCAGTAGTTCTCCTGGTGCTATCTTAGCCGATAGAGTAGAACGTAAAGTAGCCGAACTCAGGAGCCGGGCAACCCAACATTTGATCGAAGACATGATTCAGAGCTGATGCATATAATGCCAAAACTCACGACGCCGAACACTCCCTAAGGTGTTTGGTCTTTATGAGTGCGGGTGAAACAACACTCTTTATTAAAAAAGCCCCTAGTGTCTAGGTACGTACAAAAATTCTGACGTGGCCACATGCCAACACGCCAGCCTCCTCCTTGGTTATATCAGAAAAAACCAGGGGATGTGTAGCAACAAGAGATAGTAAAAAAGGTTTACGCAGGGTCTTAATCTAAAAAGAATCCTTTAGGATGGGTCCCTACTGCATGTCTGCGCCTGTGTCTCCGTTGTGCCGTATCCTGGACGGGCGCCGCATGACGTTCATCTGTAAAAGAGAGGAACTGAGTTGAAAACGGGTCGTGCCGAACAAAAGTTTAAAATAAACAAAGTGTAAAGTAAAATATATAAAATTGAGCTTTATTGTCTCTTATTGTATATGCATGGAGCCCTAGTGCGGGCGTATATGGCCACTAAGCCTGCATCAATGATGATTTTGAACCGAACTCGTCTATCCGCGTTCGTGGTCTTTAATGACCTATTTCGAAGTTTTTTTTGGCCGGTGAGGCCATTTTACTGTGGGGCTGTCAAAGCGGCCGCACAGTCCTCCGCTTGGGGAGGTGCACTTTAGTGCTTCCCCTTCAAAGAGATGATGCCTCGTGGACCGGGCATCTTAAGCGTGAGAGATGAATAATGCGGTATTGCGTTAAAGCGGGCGAAAGCTTCGCGTCCCAGTAGTGCTTGATAGCGACTTGAGAACGGGACGATATGGAAGGTCAGCTTTTCGCGGCGGAAGTTATAGGCAGAGCCGAATATAACTTTGAGCTGGAGAAAACCCATACAATGGGTGTCCGAACCAGGTGTTACCCCTTGAAAGGAGGTTTTGCCGCGGCGGATTCTTGCTGGGTTTATCCCCATGTGATGTATTGTATCCTGATATATCAGGTTTAGTCCACTGCCACCGTCCATAAGGACATTTGAAAACCGGAGTCCGCCAATTATTGGATCGAGTATCAAGGTAGTCCATCCTGCATTCTTGATATTTCTAGAATAATCTAGCTGATCGAAGATGATTGGTTTTGACAACCAGTGGCGGGACCCTTTGGGGATAGGTCGTGTGGTGCGTACCTTTATGGGCGCCGCATGTTTTGTTATGTGAAGTAAGTTCACTGTTTTTACTTCTTGTGGGAAGTTCTTTTGTTTCATGGTGCTCCGCTTTTGGGGTTCGTCCTCTTCTTTGCTGGTGTGTCGAGCCCCTTGTGTTCGGCATTGAGTCTGCCGGATTGTTTGAAAACCCAACAATCTCTGTGGGTATGGTTAGCAGGCTTCCCGGGAGTCCTATGTATCTGACATATCCTGTCCAGGATTTTATTTAAGTTGGATGGATCGTCCCTGTTATCCTGGAGGGGTGGTTTTGTCTGATTTTGTCGTGAACCTTTGAATCCGTCATTGACTGCCGTGCTGTTCAGACTTTTTTCCTTAGTCCGGCGACGGTCCTTGTTGCGTCGCGGTTTTCCGTTTCCATCCCTGGTTTCAGATGTACTTGGGTCGCTGGGGCTGCACCTTGCCAACCAGCTGTCCTCTCCTGCACAAAAGCGGGTCATGAGGCTTGTTAGTGCGGCCATTGTTCTTGGCTTTTCTTGGCCGAGGTGTCTGGCGAGCCATTCGTCTCGGACGTTATGCCTGAAAGCTGCTAAGGCTTCGGCGTCCGGACAGTCGACTATCTGATTCTTTTTAGTGAGGAATCTATTCCAGAACTGCCGAGCTGATTCTCTGGGCTGTTGAGTTATGTGACTGAGATCGTCTGCATCCGGGGGGCGGACATAGGTCCCTTGAAAATTTGCTCGGAAAGCATCCTCGAGCTCTTCCCAACTTCCAATTGTGTTTTCGGGAAGGCTTTTAAGCCAATGCCGGGCTGGCCCTTTAAGCTTAAGGGGTAAATATTTTATGGCGTGGAGATCATCTCCTCTAGCCATGTGTATGTGGAGGATACAATCCTCGATCCAGACTCCAGGGTCTGTTGTTCCATCATATGCCTCTATGTTTATGGGTTTGAATCCCTCTGGAAATTCATAGTCCAGGACCTCATCGGTGAAACATAGGGGGTGTGCGGCGCCCCTGTATTTGGGTGTGCCGGATTCTGATGATGGCTTTATTGCGTTGCTTACGAGAGCTTGCTTTCTTGGCCCATAAATGGACCTAACTAGGCCATGATGCGAATCCTTAGGTGGGTCGCATGCTGATTTAAGTGCGGCGCCGCTTGCCGCTTTATGGGGTCGTCTATCCGACCGTGTGGCTTTCTTATTTTTTGAATGCGAGGGCTCTAGGGCCTCTTCGTCGAATTCAGGCAGTAGCTTTCTTTTCGGATAGCTTTTAGTGCGGCGACTGTCGCCGTATTTATCTACGGTATTGATTACTTTGCTCCATCTAATCCGGAGTGCATCTTCCGCTATTTTTAGCTTCCGCTTCTACTTTTTCAGGCTGCGTGCAGTTGCAACGAGCCTGTCGTGGAGATTCTTCTGCTCCATGGGTTTATCCGGCGTGAGGTCGTCCGGAATGCCGTTTTTGCCAGAGGAGGGATGTTCGGTTTCTCTATCCGTGTTGCCCTATTCGGACGGTTGCTCTAAGGCCTGCTCGTCATCTACCGGCTGGTCCTGCTCTATGGCTGGATTTTTATCGAGGCGGGGCTTGGGTCAGCGTTTACACCGACGCTTTGATTGCTTTTCGGGGGGTCGATCTCCCGTTCCATCCCCTTTTTCCTCGTTGCCGCTTCCTTTAGGGGTATCCACCATGTATACATTGTGAGATGAGGTGGTTGTCCAATGCCCTATGGGCGTTGGTTCATCGGTATCTCCTGCATCGTCATCCATGCTGTCGATGTCTCCGGAGTCGAAGTTGAGCACGTCGTTTAAATTGTCGACAGTGGCTACCAAGTGGGTGGTGGGTGGGCTTTGAATTTCTTCATCGTCCATATCCCATCCTCGCTGACCGCAGTTTGGCCAGGGCTCTCCTGATAAAGAGAGAGACTTGAGAGTATTCAGGATATCGCAAAAAGGCGAGTGCTGAAAGATGTCTGCGGCGGTGAACTCCATTATTGGTGCCCAACCGGATTCGATCGGCAGGGGCGCGGGGGGTTCGGAGTCCGGAGAGGAGTCCTGATCCTCGGAGTCGTGAGTCACGCAGAGTGTGGGGCCGGCGTTCGGCTCGATCGCCTTTGAGATCGCAGCCCCCGAGGTGACGTGCAACCGCTCATCCTCGATTGACACAACTGGCTCCGAATTAAGGGTCATAGCTGGTGCGTTTGCGGCCTCCAGGATACTGTTCGGTGACAGAGCTAGATCATGCCGTCCGAGACAGTGCGGCGCGCTTGGTTGTGGCTCGAATCCGTCGAAGATCAAATCTCCGCGGATGTCTACCATGTAGTTTAGGCTTCCAAACCTGACTTGATGGCTAGGGGCGTAGCTTTCGATCTGCTCCAGGTGGCCAAGCGAATTGGCCCGCAGTGCGAAGCCGCCGAAGACGAAGATCTGTCTGGGGAGAAAAGTCTCACCCTGGACCGCATCATTGTTGATGATCAAAGGAGCCATCGGGCCTAAAGGCGACGACACAGAGGAACTCTCAATGAAAGCACCAATGTCGGTGTCAAAACCGGCGGATCTCGGGTAGGGGGTCCCGAACTGTGCGTCAAGGCTGGATGGTAACAGGAGACAAGGGACACGATGTTTTTACCCAGGTTCGGGCCCTCTCGATGGAGGTAATACCCTACTCCTGCTTGATTAATATTGATGATATGGGTAGTACAAGAGTAGATCTACCACGAGATCAAGGAGGCTAAACCCTAGAAGCTAGCCTATGGTATGATTGTTGTATATGGAGTTGATGTCCTACAGACTACAACCCTCCGGTTTATATAGACACCGGATAGGGTTAGGGTTACATAGAGTCAGTTACAATGGTAGAAGATCTTGAATATCCGCATCGCCAAGCTTTCCTTCCATGCCAAGGAAAGTCCCATCCGCACACGGGACGAAGTCTTCAATCTTGTATCTTCATAGTCCAGGAGTCCGGCTGAAGGTATAGTCCGGCTACCCGAACACCCCCTAATCCAGGACTCCCTCAACACCTACTGTATACTCCAGCGTCGCCTCCGCGGTGGCCTTCATGGGACCCAAGCGGCGGCGGCCTCCCGTGTTCTACTTCTCCTCGATGATGGCGGCGGACGCGGAGGCGCTGGCCACCGACTCGTCGCTCTCCGCGCACCCGGCTTCTATCGCTGCTTGCATGGTGCGGCCGCCGGCATGGGAGTCTCGGCCACAGAAACGGGAGACGCGGTATGAGGAGGCGGCGTGGATGGCAGCAACGACGCCCGTGCACCGCTCCTCGTCGAGCTGGCCTGGAGCAGCGAGTTGCTGAACCGCGCACCGGCTTGGGGCGGCAACTGGCTCCGTCGGGCGAGGGGAGGGAGGTGGATCAGTGAGCTACATAGCTCGTATCCGGCGGGCTACCCAGCCGACTTGGATGCAGAATAACTACTCTCCGTAAGCCATTGTAAGAGTGGACAAAATGGCGGAGGAGATAGGGGAGCGGCGGAGGTGTGCAATTCTTGACCGGCGTTTGGCCTCATTTAAATAGGAGATTAAATAGATGGCAGACGGGAGGAGCTTGGCCGGCGTTGCGTTTAGCGCCGGCCCGGTCATGAACGGATGTGTGTCGAGAGTGGGTTTCTCGGCTTCCACACGGGCGGGTTTTATGGAGGCGTTTGAATGCGGCACGGAGGCGTGTTCAGCCGAGCGTGCCGCGAGTGGCGCCCTCGACTCTGACCTAGGACACCATGCCGTTCTTCCACTGACGTGTGGGCTCTTTGGGTGCATGGCCTGCATGTAAGTGACCCAACGCAGGCAGCGCACAGCAGAGGAATATTTGGTGGGCCAGGGCGGTCAGAAGCGGGCATTTCATAAACCGATGATTGTTCATTGAGTGTGACGTCATCTTTTTCATGTAGATAAGCCTACTATGTTGATAGCCCGTTCGATACGTTGTGATTCATAAAGACCGCTGCAAACATCAATGTTCTGCTTATCACAGATAAGATTGATTAATACATGTAACAATCCATGTCCTTAACAAAGGGTGCATGCACGTATAGGTTGAGCGTGTGTCTTGCGTCGTGTGCTGTGTGCATGCAGGCGTACGAGTGTTGCGTGCGTGCAAGGGTACGTTTCAGTGTTGCATGCATGGGTGCGTACGTGCGTGTGTTCGTGAGTGCACGTGTACGTGTCAGTGTTGCATGCCAGCATGCGTGCGTGTGTACGTCTCAGTGTTGCACGCCTACATGCGTGCGTGTCTTGCGTGCGTGCATGTGTACGTGCGCGGTGAGGCTACACGTCAGTCGACTCACTTTTTCATCTCTGGTCATTAGATTTTCCAGCCGTTGGATACAAAATCAAGTGCCTCCAGTTTATCATCAAACTCCACCCCCCTGAGCCGGCAGCCACCACCGGCAGAACCACCAGCCCCCGCCGCCCGCGGCCGGCCCGCCCTCCCCAAAACCACTCCCCACCG